>NW_024004265.1:0-26204 GCF_014805625.2 Glossina fuscipes | reverse complement strand
ATAAGACGATCTCTGGGGTATTTTTATTTATGCAGCAGTAAACCTGTTGACTTTCAACACTGAATAAAATATTTTTTTGAATAAGTTGTTTATACAAAACAATGCGAGGAAGCAGACAACACAACAATTGACAACAATTGTTTTTCATACATTTTGGAAGCACTTTAGGTGTTCGATTACAAATGCAATACATTGACTTGTGTATGTATACATATTCACATCATGAATAATGTGAAGAAATGAAAACGAGACACCACCAATACCGCAACAAAATTTAACCGATGATTACTAGTGACACTTCAAGTGGCTGCATACAATTGGATTGAAATTGCGTACAAATACATTTATTAGATCTAATCAGCCCATCTACTCTAATTATTACAAATTATGTTTCTCAACTTGTTTTAACGGAAATAACAACTTTCATACATATACCATCAGCACAATTTATTCATTTCTTATGTAGAACCTAGAAATTCTACAAAGACAACTTCTAATCACTCTCAGATACTGCGATAATGTAAACATGTAATGTCTCACCTTTCTATCAGATCAGGCGAGGTCATTGAATTTTTGACTCAATTACGTGGGCGAGATTGAAACCTCAGCGTGATCTACCCATGGATAAGCTGAAGTTAAGCAAAAAACTGTCGAAAAATTTGCCAAAACAAACTTAATATTTCAATACCAATGTCAAGCCTTCATTTTCTCATTAATGTATATAAAAAATTAGAAAGAACATTATTGTCGGACAACACCGACAATTGTATACCTTACACCACGTACATTTATACATTCGTTTTCCTAATAATACAACAAAAATTGCAGATTAGCTTCATGCAAAGACATACTTTCCATTAAAGGCCGAATATCGGAGGATGACCAAAACATCACAAGGCGTTGTCCAAATTTGGCAAACTTATTTTCTTCCTAAAACTGTTAATATTTTTAGTTCCCGATATAAAAACTAGCAATTAGACTTTCTTTCCCTATAAGAGCCTCGTTATCAAAATACCTTCTATGTATGTTGGGGCCCAAAACATATCTCTACGTCATCCAAAATCTGAATTTTTCATTTCTTTTGCTACTATGGACCAATTTTCGTCATAAAATTTTAAAACTTAAATCTTCTTCTGAAGGGCTTACTATTTATTTATGAGAGATCGTGTATGGAGTGGGGTCCAAGAAATTGGCCCATGTAATTCAAATTATGGTCTTACTTATTGCAATCATGGGCAAATTTTCATCATAGAACGTTGACTGTTAGGTCTTCTGGGTATATAAAGTTTAACATTTCCTGAGGATTCTTATACGTGCTGGTATCCCACATAGTCCAAATCCGGTAAAGTTGATTTCTTTGTCAATTTCCTATTATGAACGTTTTGACTATATAAACTTTTCGTAATAATATGTGAAGGAGTTTCATCGAAATATCTCAACAATTGCAACCTGTAGATTGAACATAGAAACAGACAGACGGACAGACAAGCTTAGATCAATTTAGAACCATTGAAATTAAGAAAATCATTCTGAATCGAGGGGCACATTAAGAAGCAGATCTTGGTGTTACATAAGTCCTCGCAAACTTAATAAACTTTCTAGCATCAACGGGCTAAGGTGAAAACATTACTCCTTTTGTTCTAGTGTTAAAGTGTCTACTTGTTATTATTACAAATAATGGATCCTGACGTTACAGTGTATCGTAAGAATAAGTGCAAATGTCCTTAAGAGGTCAATTATTGTTAGTTAATGATAACATTATTAGGAGATTTGGTAGAAGTACAGTCTACTTATAAAGAAAATAACAAGAATTAATCTTCTAAGAAATCACCGATTTTGCTTCGGGTTTTGAGGTTGTTTGATAGCGTTACTCGGCGTCGCTGATTGAAGCAAGTAACAATTAGAAAACCAATGTGTGGTGGAGAAGGCGGTTGTGGAAGCATGACATTTTACAATGGGGGCTCCTGCGGTGCCATATTGAAGAAGCAACTTTTGAGCTTGCAGTGTCCAGCTTTTTGAAATAAAAGGCGAGAAGTAAGACTCTGTTCTAATTTAATTCCACATATTTAAAGCTAAAGAAACTTATGCTGATATGTGGAACGGGAATTACACAAAATGTGACATATATAAGCTGACATTAATAATTTACATGTTATGAATGACGTCATATCCTGAAAAGCATTTCAAAATTACGCTCACTTCCACTTCTGAAGAGTATTTAGTTTTTACAAACACACACCACATCGGCGTGAAAAAGCAAAATTTATGTATGCTGTTGTCGATGCTTCAGTCTAATAGTCGGTGTGGAAAATCAAATTTGGCTTTAAATATTTCGTTTACGCCCTTGTTGTTAAAAAATATGAGAAAAACTGCCCTTAAATAAATATCATTTTCATCCGAAAAAAAAGTATCCCCTAAGTACCGGAAAGTGATACTTTGCTAACATAGCACAATACTCTTAGATCATGTGTGCTTTTTTGACATGTTATATAAATATTAAATAAGACTTTATATGACATACTACCTAATGTGTATAAACGTGTCGTTCTTATACGCATTATGTTTAAGCTAAGCAGTCACCCATATTATCATTACTACTATTGCATTATATATATTTACCATGGCGATCAAGAAGTGTTAAAATTAAGTATCAGATATGTGTATGTATGTGACAATGCCTTCATATTAAATTAATAAACTTTGTATATGACAATATGTACATATGTGTAGAAATAAACAAAAATGAAAAATTACTGAATTATTGGTCTCAGTGCATTACGTTAAGTTCTTTTCGCGATATGTTGTGCATTCCTTTCGCCGGACCAAAACTGTTCAAAAGGGCAATGGTGCCGGGCGACTTAAGTTGAAGTTTGCATGAAGCAATTCGAAGAGATCTCTCAGTTTTTGTGATCTTGATAATAAACCTTCTCACTCTACAGTTGTTCTTCGAGAAGCCTTATTGGCTTACGACTTAATAAAAGTCAACAAATCATTGACTGAAAGGCCAAAGAGTAATCGAGAAATGCACTTTTTCGATAAGCATAGCCAAGCGTATCTCGTTAACTCGTACTGAAGAGACACAGATGGCAAAGTTAGGCACAGTTAGGTTATTGTCAACCTTAGAAAGTTTACTCTAGTTTGGTTAGTAAGTTTGACATAGACAGTGATTCTCTTTTGTTGTGTAAAAAAGTCAATCTAAGCTGAATAGCTCTTAAACGTCTGCATTGAATGAGTATTTGAAGGCTTGTCTACTGCTGCGTTCTCAGTAAATAGCATGAATTGGTTAAACGCCGTTATTTAATTTTCATAAGAATGAAAACAAAAATCTTTACAAATATTTATTTTCAATTATGAATTTTAGCTATTATGAAGAACTTTAGCGTCCATCCGTCCCATTAGGGAATCATGTAACATGCATTTAGCTGAAACCAATGTTTTATGAAATATCCATAGGAGTGTACAACTCCCTACTGTGCGTAAGGAAAGGCGTTAAATTTGTCACAAACGACAAAACAATAAAATACTAAATGTTTTCTTTTTTTTGCTTCTTTAGCGCAAGAAAGTCACGATTTAAATATTTCTCTTATGTTAATAAAAAGAAACAAAAACAAACATTATACAGCAACAAATTGACGGAGTTGAAAAACATTTAAGCGCATATACAACAACAAATTTGTAATGAAACATGAAACATTGCAAAAAAAACAAAAAAAAAAAGTTAAATTAAGAAAAAAAATAAAACAAAAAAAAAAAAACAAGTACAATAAAAATCTTGTTAAGAAACGACAAAAAACCTTGTCGCCTGTTGCAGCTCAAAACATTTACAGATATACGCTTGGATGCAAGCAAAGCATGCAAAAAAGAAAACTTGAAAAATTTTGCAAACAAAAAACAAAAAAAAAAAAAAAGTAAAAGAAAGGCAAGTCAGCAAGCAGGCGAACACAACGTACTAAAGACACCAGACAGACTGACGCATAAAGATAAACTTAAAAAACAACTACGGTAATCGGAAATCGAGCGAAGTGAGTGAAGGGACAGGGAACCGCTTGAAGAAAAAACGCATTTACCATGCAACACCCGGGACTGGAATCAAAATATATATATATATATATATATATATATATACAAGCAGTTGTATGTATGTATGTATGTATGAATGCATGTACGTATATGTATATATATATATTTATGTGGCCAAATATGAATAAAAATGTACGTATTTATATGTCTTATGTAGATGTAATATATACATATGTTTCTATGGTTTTTCAGTCTCTTAAGATTACAAAGTGTAGCTTCTTCTTTATCTCAAGACAATCATGGTTAATTGTAGTTTAGCAGACAAGCATAAAAATTCTGACACAGAAAAGAGATCGGCAACCAAAAAACATATGTGTCGCAGCGTACTTAACAGGTTGGAAAGAAAGTCATTTCAATTTTTTACTCTGAAATAATTATTTTTTTTTTTTGTTCCCCTCTTTCTCCGCACAAGGAATAAGATATTTACGTATCAATGTCTTGAGCCTTAAGTCTTTATTACTACTACTATTACACTTATTACTGAAAACTTGGCCACATTTAAAATGTTTTGCAAGAATCAAGTGTGTTGAGCTGCAATCATTTTAGATCCGCAAAATGACGGAGGATCATGCTCACATGCTCCAAATCTATCGCGAGTTAACAAAAACTTGCAACGACCGGAACGAAAATTTTTTATTTAAGGTCGCACTTCAATGGCGATCGTTGAGAGGTAACAGTCCGAGTTGCTTTGAATTATTTTAAGATTCACCAAGGAATGCAGGATTGATTTTCAACTTTCAACCTTGCTTGATTTTCACATCTTCACTTTCGAATGATGTTAACACCTTAGATTTGGTTGGACTGCCAACATAAGTAGTGCTATATGACATGAACTAATGCTATATAACAGGTTGTCCGAAACGTGACTTAAATGGTTATCTTCAGTCATTCCGCCATTTTGCATATGTTCTCGCGAGAGTGTATGCAATGTAGTTTTTGTAAGCCTGGAATATTTTGAAATTTATGCCAAACAATTGCATGTTGGCGAGGATGGAAGCATATCCGGCTAATCGTCAATACCAAAGGCGAAGCCGAACATCTGTTTTTCTCTTCTCACGCTCTGTACTACATACGATCAAAAGTAACTGAAACCATAGCATAATCTTAAAAAAATGCGGACGTAAGAATGATTTTTCAGTGTGAGAAAGAAGACCTGGTTACTAATTTCGAAGCTCACCAGGAAGAATAGAAATATTAAAAATATTAGCTCTCCCACCTACAATATCCACGCGAGATTGGTCCATTTGCTTATCACTAGTGCGTAACATTCGCCATTTTTGACTGTCCCTTTCATTTTGATGAGTGATGAAAAATAAGTCCTTTCATTGAATAGTTTTAAAAGAGCAGATGTAAAGTCATTTATACGTAGTTTATACAGCGGATGTCATAAAGACATTTATACGTAGTGCATACTGCGAGAAAGAATGGGGAAAGTAATGGCGAACGACGACCAACACTTAGAATAAAATATTTTGTCTTACATTTTACTAAAAATCCTCTCAAAATTATGTAACAATCCAAAAAGTGTTCGCCAATAGTGATGTTCAGCTCCATGGAGCTATCCCTTGTGGTATGTATTGCATAGGTATTGGAAAAATTCTTGTAATTCACTTTCTTTCAAGCAAATCATCGATGATATTATGGTTGCTTCGATGAGTGAACCGCATGGACTTTCTCTCCAGTCCAATATGTACGTGTATCGAGAGAGAGAGAGAGAGAGACAGAGAGAGAGAGAGAGAGAGAGAGAGAGACCTAGTTCCTGTTACGTTGATAAAAACGTGTATAAATATCAAACACACTTACATTAATGGTGATCTTTGGTGATTAAAGGCTTCATGTGCAAATTTCTTTTTCACGAAGAAGACACACATAAGCCGTACTCAGTGAAGCAAGCATTTCCTTTAAAGCATCTTCACCAGCAAGGCTAAAGAATATTCAATTGAAAAGTAAACTAAAATTTGCTATAAACAATAAATGTTTACCACATGTTTTTTATTAATATATGTATGTATTCACATAACGACACACGCGCACAGACATACCTCCTTTTTTTGTGCAATTAAAGTCGTTAAAGTGTCTAGAGATTCAGTAGACAAGCAGCATAAGTAATTTCTGTGTTTTATGATTGTGAGAAAATTCATATTTTTCTGTTTTTTTTGTTTTTTGTTTTTCTCATTATAATAGAACAGAGATGTTATGCAGTAGCTTTTGATAGCCATCTAACTGAGAGGGCAAAAGTGCATAGTAGCGAATGTTTCGTATAACAAGTGCTTTTAAATAGCTTATGATGGTTTAGTTTTTTTTATTGAACTTTATGTCATGTGATGTGTTTGCTGCCCTTCTTTTTTTTTTTAATAATTTGTTGCAATCATTATTGTATGCAAATTAAATGTGATAGAATATGTGTCAAAAGCAAGCGTATGCTAGTTTCCTTTCACTTCCTAATAAGAAATTTTATATTTGTATATGTATCTATGCAGAGAAATTAGAATTAGTTAGCAAATAATAATAATAGTAATAATAATAGAATTACACAAGTTTCTAAGCGCTCATCAAATATCGGATGGGGGAACTGCTTGGCAACCTTGGTCTTCAACTAAATTTCCCGATTGCTGGAGAAACGTGTTACGCACAGTTAGCCAAGAAACATTTTACTCTCAGATGCCCCCAAATTCGGGTGGATTTCAGGCCCGCTTATGTAATTTATCTCGGATGCTTGCGAATAGATGTGGATTTCAGACTAAATCATTCAATTACTTTTATAGTGTTTGCTCAAATTACTTTCTTACCTTTTTGGTATTAGTGATATACTGGATGTTTGTTTCTCCTTGCGTTCCGCCGCAATAAATATTAAGATTATATACGAGTTTTGAAAAAGGTTTTTTTCGTAGGTAATCTGTACAGTTGTTATACAATACTTGTATCTGGCACCAAATATTTGAACGGACGTAAGCCAAATTAAAGAAAAAAATGGTAGCACCTTTCTCAGAGGCACTCTCTCTCTCTCTCTCTCTCTCTCTCTCTTTCTCTTTGTCTTTCTCTCTTTCTGTCTGTCCCTCTCTCCCTCTCTCTCTCCCTCTCTACGCTGCTCTTCGCCATGAATTGTGCAAAATTAGGTCTCATTGACATTTACAGACCTTACTTTTCATGAGAGACTTTACACGGAAAGGGTTGGGAAAAATAGAACTGTGGAATCGATATTTACTACATTTTATTAAAATACATCAAAACAACATTTTGTACCAATGTTCATCATAAAATACTGAAAATCAGACCTTATTGCTATATATACTTTTCTGGAAGAGTTTTTGTAAGACAGAAGTTACAAAAATGGTTCCGTGTCATGTAAGCTTTTCCTTCAATCTTTTTTCGAAGATACTATTTTTCAACAGCATTGTCAAAAAAATATTCTCATTGAACTTTTCTAATGAATAATCGTAAAAATAGCCTGTTTAACTGCATTTTCAAACGCGGTCTTTCTTAACTCAAATCAAGTCAGTGAAACAAACTGAAAGTGAACAAAGTGAACATAAGATGAAAATTTCCATCTGGGAATAGAACACAAGAATACATGAAAAGACATCAGAGGGTAAACAGACATGAACGCTCTCTCAATAAAAGGCAGGTCTATCTAAAGGCAATGTGAGTGTCACGGTCTTCCACCCCTGGGGTAAGGCCTGAGAAAAATGTTATTTCGCACCTGTATATATTTCTTAAGGGGTCTATTTTTATGGACATAGATCATCTACATATCTTTACTGAAAGTTTGGATGGCCTTCATAAACGTTGGTTTGCACTCGGATCGGTATCTACTATGGCTTGTAATATATTTTTTTTTTCCGTTGAAATGGTGGCTAAGATTAAAACATAATCTGTCATCATGCGGACATCGATTAGAAGTGCATAGATTCAGTTTTAGCTTTCTAGACTTTCTGCAAACAGTTGACAAGCACGGAAAAGAAAGACGGATTTCATGTTCCATGAATGCGACCTCTGATGTTCACTTCTGTACGTTAGTCCAAATGGAAGTGCGAATATCACATAACTCACCCTTTGGCCACGGATCGTAAAATCACAGTCTGAAGGCCAAAAGGCATAACTATGTACATTGGATTATGAGTTTCTCAGTTGATGTTACACTGACCACAAATTGCTTATAGAAATCCTTCATGGAGATCACGCTATAGATATTTAGTTTAATTTACCTATCTATCTAAGGTATTCCACAAATATGATCAATAATTTGCTTTATGAATATATGCTTCCAATACTGCGTAACTGTGCAATTGGGACCAAAACGCATTAATATCTTTAGGTAACGTTTGCGAGAAGTAAAAAATACATTATTCTCAACATACAGCATACATTAGCTTGGTATTAGTTGAGTTTGCACAAAATGTGACCTATTTATAGAAGCAAAATAATTTATATATCACGAGTACAGTTACTTTGACTCAATAGAAAAAGCTTAAAAGACCATATAATAGGAAAACAAAAAAAAAAACAAAAAAAAAGGAAAAAAGCACTAAAAATATCGTGTTACTCTATAACGCTGTATTTCTATGCACAACAGTGAAAACAATGGATAGCTTTTCATAAAAACAAGGTTTATTCTTTATAATGAGACATGATTTAAAATAAAAAAATTACAAGTAAAAAATTTATATTCGGCTGTGGCTGAAAAACAAAGAAAACGTAATTTCGATGCCCTATGTGCTATGTGTACTGAGTTCGTGCCGATATTCTAGGATCACTTGCGGAATAAAGTTGCAAATTTTCATTGATTACTCACGACGTGAATAATGAGCAAAGAGTGCAATTATTTTGCTATGGAGGTGTTTCCAGCTTATGTTGAATTGTGGGCGTGTCCTCAGTTCTCTAAATTTTTTCCTTCTTTTGAGCCGAGTGTGTAATCGAGAGCATAAACTCTCTCGTCAAAGGAAATAGCAAAGAAAAATTTCTAAAGTAAATACCTCTGGTCTAATATTACAATATTTCATAACACGTGTACACAATCCTTGTCAACATCTATAACAAAGAAAAGTGTATTGACATTTGCAGTTTATATATAGATAGTTTATAGATAGATATAGTCAATTAATATTTTTTAAGTTAAACTACTATTATAGTATAATTGTCGTCATGAAAACTTTAGTTTTTCGTTATATGAGAGGGAGTTGCAAAATTGCTCCAGACATGTTACTACTTAGCCACTTTAGCAAATTTTGAAAATTACATTTTTCCATATAACGACTTTTCAGAATATCGTGTTCGAATGTGGTCCAAAACGTAGATCGATTCGATTTGTTCTCAATAGTGTCCCCCATTAGGTCAAAACATCTCATTGTACCAAATTTTATCAAAATGTGTCAATATTGCGACGGATAGATAGGCTTAGATCAATTCAGATTATGATTATAAACCGATCGGTATACTATAAGTTGGGTCTATCTTAAGCCCTTGTAGGTACCAGGTTAGGTTAAGACATTACACCTTTTATTCTATTGTTAAAATATATACTTGTTATTATTACAAGTAGTGTGTCGTGATATTAGAGCACATCACTAGAGTAGGTACGAATGTACTAAGAGGTTAATTATCAATTAATGATAACATTACTGCGAGTTTTGGTGGAAGAACGGCTTTCTTATAAGGCAAATAATAAGAATTAATCATTCAAAAAATCATCCGAAAATATTTGTTCGCCTTTTTCGCAGCATGTGCTTTGAAGCTATACATATATATATATTATATATTATTTATTACTTAAATGACTTCACGCGATTTTTACGTGAATTTTTTTCGAACGTTATTTGGTTTATCAGAGTTCCTACATTTGTTGAAAACTGACTCATTTTCTTTTTCTATATAGTGTGTTACTTGCTATTTGTTAACTACGTGATATTTTTGTTAATATTCGAGCTACCATCCGATTTTCTCTTGGAATATTTCAAGGCAAGCACAATAAATTTGAATTTTTAATGATTCATTTTGACAATAGCTTTCAACACTTTGCGAAGTTTCAGACAACTCTAGACAAATTCATTTTGAACTGGATAATATGGTATAAACGTGAATCATACGAGAAAATTATTTTCGGCTTTAGTCATAGTAATATTGAATGGCGCTGATAGCTTTCTTTTATTGTTATATCCTACACCACTACAAGCGTTGGGGGTATGACCGATTTTTCGAATATTCACCGCGTAATGAAAATGCATTTAGCAAGTAATTTTCTAATTATAAAATTAACAATAAAATTTTTTAAATAAATTTTTTTTTGCTTTATTTAGAAAAGGATTCAGAATCTTTTTATACCCACCATTTTAAGGCGGCGATATGTTCACTTTGTTTCTTCCCATAGTATATGCAAAACACCCAAAAGGAAGCTTCAGAAACCCTATAAAGTATATATATTATTGATCATAGTGAAATACTTAGTTGATTTAGCCACGTTTGTCCGTCTCTGGGTCTGTGTGGTTTGTGTGGTTTGTGTTGTTGGCACTCTCCTTGCCGTAAAAATAAAGATATCGACTTCAAATTTAATAGAAACATCGGAAATTTCTGCACGCAGGTGGGTATTGAAAATGGACTAAATTGATCAAAGCAGAATTCCGCAGTGGAGCGTAAACTGAATGCAACTCAGTTTTTTCTAATAAAAATTTTTGGATTTTTGCTCTTTATTCGGAAATTATTGAAGTTAGAAGGCTGAAACTTTCCACGTTTGCTTGACGAGACACTTTACTCTTTACGAAAACTTAAATTAAATTTTTTTCACTTTTTTTGAGGTTTAATGGTTATTTAGCGTAAGGCAAACAAGAACGAATGTTTAAAACTATTTTGTACACTTGCTAAATGAAGATATATTATCTGCCTAAAAATGGGTTAATTTTAAAATAAATATGGTAGACACCGCGGTTACTTTTTTCTTAATATTACTAGCGATATGGGTATCAAATAAAAGAACTCGGAGAGGGGAATGCGAAAAATATAGTGGTGGATATATAAAATTCGCCGCCCGCCGAATATAACTTTCTTACTTGTTTAAAATTAACACAATTAGTTTTTAGAAAGTTATTTTTTTAATAAGTAAACATTTGTGGTTGAATTTTTAATCATACTTTTATTTGATTTTAAGTATTTTTTAAGAAAATTTTATTAAAACTAAATGCTTTTCCAGAATTGCATTAAGTCGATTGATATTATTACTAATCCAGGTACTTCGCTTTATACCTCGTCTTTGACCGGGGTTCGGTTTACGTTTCCCGTTATGGAGCTAATTCGTTAGCGGTTTTCTATTTTGAGTTGATGGTGCTCGTTATCCAGCAACCGTTAACGACAATTGCGTTGATGGTATTTGACGTCGAATATGGCGACTAATTTTGTTTGATTGGAATCAAAAGTTTATATTGTTAGATTGGATTAATAGTTAAAATCAAACAAATGTTTGTGTTGTATTCAAATAACGCTGGACATTTCAAAAGATAACAACGCACAGACGCAAAAAACTGCCGTTATGTGTTATCAAAAGCGAGAGAACACACGGTGACACGTCCAACTACCGCTACTTGCGAGCTGCCGCCCGATGAGAGGTGCAAACCATGATTAATCAAGAACTGTAGCCCTCCAAGAGGTGCAAACATCCATTGTTTCCTGGCTTTAAACGAGATAGATCGTCACATGGTCAGGTCGACAGGTCATCAACGCATATATACGTCACTCTTGTACATAGCTTTATATTAGTATACGTTTCACTAACGAAGCAAAAAGCAAGCTTTCGTGCTCGTAGTAATAAAAAGGAATAAGAATTCGTTCTTTTAATAATTTTATCTTATTTTTTTTTAGACTTTCTGTGTGGAATCTTACTCTTATTATTATTCTTCTTGTGCCTTCTGTTACTGGGTTAAAAAACCCATAAAATAGCTAAATTTTATACTCAGATGATTTAAGTTTGTCCATAAGTCCGTCCTGTCAGTAAAATAAAAATAGCAAAATGCGAACATGTATGATTGATGATTCCCGATAAAGTTTAAAGTTAGGCGCCAATCCCGCGTGATCCACCTGTAAAAAGAAGAAAACTGTAGTCCAGACCATTAAAAAATTTGGTGGGAAAATAGATGAGGTACGTCTGTAGACATGTTCACTATAGAACAAAACTGTAGCTTACAATTCATAGCAGATACCGGCCAGAGGATTTATATATTATGTATACAGGGTCATCTAAAACTTCAGCGAAAGCAAGCAAGAAGACTATAGTCGGTCTTTAAAAGATAGTAGAGAGCAATCTTCTTTTTGGAAGTTGTAGCGTCAATTGGTAGAGCTTGGTTTTTTAGCACACCCTGGCTAGCTCATTGACGGTACAAAAATTGATGTAAAAAAGTAAAAAAAAAACTGAAAAGTTGGAGAAAATGATTGATTAAAAATCGATTGTTAAGTATTCGCTATTTTCGTCCGTTGATTATCTTATGTCCCTCCACCAGTCCTTCTCTATAATATGTCTGTCCGTTTAGAATGCATGTCCGTCTATTAGGTCATCGATCATTCATCCGCCATTTAGTACTTACCCATTCCACCGCTGTCCTTTCCGAGTTCTGGCTCAAAATTACACACCACCTTTTTACATTTCCATTCGAGTTTTATTTTATAATATCAATCAATTGCAAAACAAAGAAAGATGAAATAAAGTGATAAAATACTCAAGAACCTGTCGCTTCCATCATATCTCGTTTGTCTTCTACAGCTATCCAACCAATGTTGTAAGTTGTATACATATGTAGTTGTATCAAATTTTACATAGTACAATGTCACTTTGAATTGATAAAAAATTCTCTCCACGACAACACTCTTAGTCATAATTGTGAACGCGTTAGTAGTAGAGTTGAACAGAATGGAAACGCTCAATACATTTTACTTTTGCTTTTATAGTTTTGCCATTTTTTTTTTTAAGGAATTCTCTCTTATTTTTCGTATTCGTCATCCTCGCTTTCAGTATATTATCCAGATTATCCAAATGAATTTGTACTTGCAGGCTTTCTTCTCACTAGATAATGTGCTTTTAGTGCAGTTGTGCGTTGTTCGCTATTTTTATTGCCACTAAACTAAAAGATAATCTGTTCTTCCTTGATTTGATGGTTATGGCCACGTTCCGGTATATCATTTAAACAACCTATGTCCCAAATTGTACAAAAAATATCCTCTGATTATTAGAATTTCTTTTTTCTCACATATATGTATTTATATACATATATATATTTATATACATATATACATACATATACGTATATGTATTTTTATTATATATTTGAAACTATAGGCGTATATACATGAATACATTGGGGTCTCTGTTACAATTCCTTTCTTTTGCGTACCGTCTTTTTTGTCGTTTCTTTCTGAATTTTAATCGTAACTTTTACTCGTGCACACACAAGTCTCGTTTTTCACACCCTTATATATTCCGTATGTGTATTGGTATGAAAGTAGAAATTATATATTACCAATCCCACTTCAAAATTAAATATTGTTTTGATATTATATTTATCGAGAACCCTGCACACAAACTGAGAAAAATGTTATTTGTACAATGAAGTTAGCTCTGCCTTTTTTTATGTCGTTGTTGTTGTTCTTCTTCTTGTTCTGTGATACACTTAACAATCCTTTTCTTTCCATCAACGACTTGTTGATGATTTGGTCGCTCAAAGTAGACTGACAGTTTTTCTCTCCACGCACCCTTGTAATATGCAGACAAACATTGTTGCTCTCTTTTTGTTTTCATTAATCTCTCTCTCTCGCTATTGTTAATTAATTTCTACCTAACAATAGCAAAAAGGTTTATGAAAAGAAAAAGAATGATTGGCGGTCATCCGCTATGTTGAAGAGATTAATTATTGCTCTTTTACGGACAAGCATTATTATAAGGAGACAGACAAAACGTATTCAACCTACACACGCCGACGTCACAAATTAAATGTGATCTGTGTAAATTTTTCCATGTGTTCGACTACCTTATTCATGCTATTAAGATGTTTTTGAAAAAGCTTTGAAGCTTCGTTTTTACGTGCGAAAGGTTCTTTTCCAATATAAAAAGAAATCCTGGGTGCCAACTTCTATTAAAGGCTTGCTGAATGCCACTGTTTATTTTCGAACACACTTCTTACTTCTTTAAAGATTCGATGGCATTGCTCCGCGGGACCAAGCTTGTTGCGAAATGCAAATTGATACTCGGGAACTACTAACTTTAGGAAGAGTTTTCCAAAGATTTTCAAAAAGTTAGATTGAAGACTTATTGGCCTGTAAGACTGAATGCCATTCTTTTATTAGATACCATTATAATTTCAGCGCCTTCCCATTGATCTGGAAAAAGATTCACTCAAAAAATTGAATCAAAGTCAATAACATGACACCATTTTTAGGCCGAAGCATTTTTGCTTTGAAAGGGATATCCATTTAACAGGAACTGTCAAGAAATATGATATCTTTCAGTCCGTCCTCGAGACTGTTGGAAGAAAAAGGTTGAAAGATAAATTACAATAGGGTTTAAAAAAGCGATTGGCTTGTTTGAAGCTGATGTACACTTTATGCTATTTGAGTCTTTTATCAGCTAGAGTCCCGTTTTGTGTTCAGATGTTTCTTTATGTCCACTTTAATTCTAGTATTAATAATAATAGAACCTTATTCTTACTTTCTGTTTGTTACACTTGATATTATACCTTGGACGAAAATCAGAAGATCAAAATTGTCACATTTAATTTGAACTCCCGCAGCTTAATGATGTGGCTTACCGCAGTTAACCGGAATGGCTAAATTTTAAAAAGATGTAACCGAAACCATTGCCGAACCACTGTGAGGCCTATTATCGGGATGTTTCTATGAAACAGTATCATATCCTGTAATTTGGAACTTCAATCAGTAAAACGAACTTCAAAATTAGGAAAACGTCATTACGATGTTTCTGTTTCTCTTGTAGGCTTTGCCAATCCATTTGCATTCCATATATATTTCCTTAAATTTATTTGCATAGCTTAGAGATTAGCATTGTTGTCTTATTGAGGAGTTCTGGCTAACACAGCTTCGACTTTATTCATTGGATTTGTGTAGGAATTATTATTGTTTAGTGGAAAATCGTTCGAATCTTGAGAAGGATCATTAATTCCACGACTGATACGCGAAGCATAGTTTTGTGTTACTCGTGCTTGAAGTGCTTTCCTGCATATTCGGCAGTGTAATCTTTTAAGCAATTGACAATACAACCTCTTACAATAGGGCTTGATGTGGGCACCTACGGCAGAGTGCCATTTCAACAGTTTTTCTAGGATCTTCAACAGGAATTAAAGCGTGATTAATATGCCCGGCTTTAAGGATTTCCACGATTTTGATTTAGAATCCAGGTCAATGTAAAACACAGCTGGAGCTTCTCAGGTTACTCTATATGGAAAATTAATAATATGGCATCACTTCTGATGTAATATCAGCGGCACAGATAGTATTGGGTAAAGTTTCTTTACTACACTACTACTACTACTACCACTTCCATATTTTTATTAAGGTACATGTGCTATGAGCATGCTTTTGCGTCAATTGAAATGTATGAAAACCTATTTTACAAAAACCTAAACACTTGACTAGTTCTCTTTCTATAAAGCTCAACTGTCTTTACCACAAAAGCCTAACGCGATTGGCTTATAAACTTTTGTAATTAAATCGATCTTTTGGCACAACGTTGTTGTTATCATCAGCTTCTCCATCATCATTAATGGTCTGAAAAAGTGCAAATTGATTGCTGGTAGCTTGTTTGTCAACATTAATGTTTAACTCACGTCCTTTTTTCGTCGAGTTTAGGAGATCCACGCTAAAGTCGTTTTCAATCTTTATGTTATTTTTGCTTGCGAACAATACATTGGCACGCACTATTAGTGTCACATTCTTCACCTTCACGGAACGTACGGCGTTGCTTTGGCCAAAACACTCAACAACTTGGCTCACGGCTAAGAACAACATATTGCACAAAGATAACAAATTGTTCGCGTGGGTTCAAATAGCATTTGTTTGTCTTCAATGTTCGCAATTATGAAACCGTTTCTTACCTTCATCTTTTTTTTTCTTTTTTTAATTTGCAACAACACATGCAAGAGCACTCTTACTTCGAATATTAATCGATTAGACTGTTAGAAATAGCAATGACAGTGTTAACGAATGTCAATAACACACATCAATCTGCACGCAACGAGTCTTAAAACTGCAACTACTTTAAAAAAGATCTTTCAGTGCCAACCAAAAATTGTTGTTTCACTGCTGGACTAGGCATCAACAATTTGTAAATAATTACGACTTATTTAAGGTGAATTAAATTTTCTTAGATGTATTTTCACAAATCATGTTCATCTTCTAAAGTCTTCTTTCCCTAAGGAGCGCTCCGTTCTACACGAAAATGTCGAATATTCGCACAGCGTTCCGCAATCTTTCAATAAAAAAAAAAAAAAACAAAAAACGGTGCCTACTAATTTTGTTTTTTTTTTTTTTAAATTTTCTGTTTTTGTAGACGTGAAAAATGGTTTACGGCATTTGTATTTAATGTGCTGTTCTTCTCCATATCGTCTCACATTATTGTTATGATAATTATAACGGCTATTGAGGTTTTTTTTTTGTTTTTAGCGTTGTTTTTTGTTGTTGTTGTTGCTGTTGCTGTTGCTGCCGCTGCTGTGGCTGCAACTATTACCATTAACATAATGTTTTACTGTAATTTGATATCTTTGCTTAAACAAAAACTAAAAAAGAAGAGAAGAACGAGACATAACCAATATATATATATATATATATATCTATATGTGTGTATACAAAAAGCAGCTAAAGTGTGATATGATGGAATATTGTGGTGGTGGTGTTGTAGTTTTGTGATGAGTCAATAGGTTTTTTTTTCGTTCGTTTCAAGGTTCTCGGTTTCAACATTAAGATAATTCTTCAGAAAATGGGGGTAAAAATTTGTTCAAAAAATAATGCTGTCAAAAAAGTACCGAGAATATTATATTCAAAAATCAACTTACACGGTTTTGGCAAAAGTTATTTAGCGTTGTTCGTGCACCTCGAGTTGGGTGTTTTTGATCAAATTTCATTGGTGAGAAATGTATTGAAAATACGGGAAAAATTTTATGGTAAAGGAAATTGAGAAGGTACACGGTGTCGTTTTAAAGGCGATAATTTCTGCTATTCTACTTATCTTATAGACGCTTGTCCGCTTTGTACGCTGAATATACTTAGGCGCCTCCCTAAAGTTCCTTTAATTTACGTTTAATACAATAAGGATACCACATTTTTTTGGGGCAGTAAAAGTTATATGTCGTTTCAATAATTCCCAATACTTCTTCGCAGAATATATTCAAAAAATTGATCTCGTGTTTTTACTCTACCTGTACACCTTATTTAATCTATTTAATCATTTTGTATTTTCCTTTTTATTCTTAGTGGAAATTCGGATAAACAGCATTTGGATTCATCTAGTGATTCAGAAATGGAAGGTGCTTTAATGCAGCAAAGTCACAGTGGAGGCGCTGCCTCTAATAACAATAACGATAATAACAGCAGCGGTACTAACATTAATGCAAGCCACAGTCATCATCATCCGCAACATCCGGCAAATTCTCATCATCATCATCATCATCATCATCATCACCACCAGCCACACCAACAACAAACGCAACAACCACTAGGTGCAGTATCAACGCAACAATTATCGCCCAGCAACAGTAGTCATCATACGGCCGCCCATCATCAACCCTTGCATCATAGTGTTGCAGCAGTAGCGGCCGCACAACACGTTGTCGATCATACGTTAAGCGCTCAATTGGTAGGTGTGCCAACAGTAAGTGGATCAGCTAGTAAAAGTTCCAGCAATTCTGTGACCGCACAAATGGCTCCACTCTCGGCGGCCGTAGCCTATTCGCACTTGCACAGTGTTATGGGATCGATGCCAATTTACGATATGAGCGAATATCAACATTTATGATTTTAGTTGGACGCCCTTCGTTCGGGTAGCACTAGTAAAAGCAGCAGTACTAGCAACATTAACATACAAGAATGGTCGACAGGATATGCAACTGTTGCTAAACAAAGACCACAGAGGCAACAACAATAGCTACAGAAAACTGAGTTTTTCATTTAATAAGAGATAAAGGTACAAAACCTTTTAAAAAAAAAAAATCTTTTTTTTTTTTTTTAAACAATAAATTGTAAAAAATCGATTGACGCAAAACTTAAAATAAAGCAAAAAGCTAGCAACCACGTTTATCAATATTTATAAATATTATTTTCAATGTAGAAAGAAAAAAAAGAAAACGAGGAAAAAGGATAAAGGATTTTTTTATTACTGCAGACACACATTTTTGTGAAATATTTAGACTGGTTTAAAAAAAAAAATAAATAAATAAATAAAAATATATGTAAATATAAAATTTAAAATAAAAAAAAATTTTTAATAAAACTGTGCAAAATTCTTTAAAATAATTTATACATTGTAAATACGTTTAATTTTTATTTTTTTTAAGTCTGTTTTGTTAAACTTATCAGGATTAAATTATTAAAAAATTTTATAACACCCACACAAGTAAATAATAAATGTAAATAAAATTACTTGCTTATAAAAACACTTAAGCATAACGCTGTTATTTATTCAACTTTTTATTTTTTTTTTTTGGACCAACCACCTACGGCCAGGTGTTTAGAATGGAATGAAAATGCAAACTCTTTCGAAATTTCCTTTAATTATTCATTAAAAGTATATACAAAAAAAAAAAACTTATCATGTACGCCTGCGATACCTTAAAGCCGATCACTTTGCTTAATAACTGACAATGAGATTAACCCGTCTATACAATTTTTATGCTGTTCCTTGTCAGTTGTAATCTCATTTTCTTGGTAATTTTTTTATTATTAAATTCTATTGTCTTGTTTTTCCTTTTTTTTTTTTTTTTTTTTTTCTTATAGAAATTTTCATTCATTAATTGTCCATTCAAACAGCAATATATTTGCTCACATATGTATAGAAAACATCGTACCGAACATTAAGGTTGGCCTTGCTCTACTTCACCCTACGCAATAAAGCAGTTTTTTTTTTTTTTTTAATTACATATTTAATTTGCAATCAATCCACAAAAATAATAAGTGTTGGAAATAAAAGGGATTATTATCCCACCAATCGGAATCCGCAACATAGCAGACATGAGTATAATGGGTCATATTGAAAAGTCTTCGCGGTTTTTTCGACGGTTCCGAACTTCGTTCTTCTTCTGATGCTTTCAAATGATTCCAAACTGTCATGTGGCTGACGTTCATCGCTTATGCTATTTGCTGATAGCTTCCGCATCAATTGCAAAATTTCATCGACTTTTTCAATGACTGCGAGGTGCATCTTTAACGCTGAAATTTCCGAAACGGAATCGAGTAAATCACTCCTGCGTACTTCCCTCATTCACATCCTTCTCATTCTATACTTCACATACTTTGCGATATGTTCTTGCAATGTTTTCGCCTTTTTACAGTCAAAAAGCATCACATAGCGTGTTTCCTCCGATATTTGACTCATTTCCAAAATCAATATAATTTTTCACGCGATCAAAGAATTAGAAAAACATCTTCACAAGAAATATAAGCTGAAATGTCACCTTTTAAGTGCACGTTGTCGTTTGACTCGACCAGGTTTGTGTTGCCCGATAAAAAGGCGTCAACACCATCCCACGGAAAAAATTGCGGGGAATTTTTAATACGACCTAATCTACAAACTTGGAAGAGACATTGTCTCACTTATATGATTACTCAGTCTGAAAAGATATCTGGAGGAAATGCGTTGAATTGCATTTCTGATAAATAGAAAATCCAGGTCAACAGAAAGGCGGAAGGCCTTCGATTGATACTTTTTGGGGTATTTCAATATTAGAGTTACTATGACCTCATAGTTCTTTGCCATAGATCCAAATAGAAGGGAGATACTCTTGTATATAATGCGTTTATTTCTTAGATTAAGTTGAGTTCTGGACGAATTAGCCAAGAGAGTCTTCTGGTTTTTAAAACAAATTGCTGGCACTGAGGTTGACTTCTTCGTATTAGTCTTTGATCAATATGTAAGTCAAGATATTCGACACAATTGTTGATAGGGATATTATTGGCATCCAAGAGATTAGCCAAGGCTGTATAGCATGGACTAAGTTTTGTAATAAAACAATAAGTCATGAAGTTAATGATTGTCCACGTGGGTCAGGTTGCTCAAAAGTGGGATTGTTTCTGGTACGAAGGTGCACTATTCATCTGATTATCGGGACGAATGCCTTCTTACGTGACTGCTGAGTACCGTGATGGCTGTAATTACCTCGAAGTTTCCTTTGGGAATTAAACTAAGAGGTATTTAGAGGCATAGCAATAAGCGAAAAAATGTCCCATACTCATTCTCTATTTTGGTGCCTCAAGAATAGTTGGCCCCCTTCAACGGAGATTGTCCTACTCCTTGGGGGGCGTCGATTATCGCTTGTCAACATAACCCTTGTGCTATGGGGCTAAAGCTTCAACGTAGGAACATACATAAAACCATATAAGAATTCTGCCATCCAAGAACAGTGAAGGAGAAGAACCCTTATTTAGCGTGTAGGTTATATATTCTACTTGTTCAGCCAAAGAGAAATTTTGTTAAGACGAATTTATAGCTGTAGGAAGCATTCATAGGACCACAAGATGCAAATAGGATTTGTACGTCATCAACGTATGAAGCGAAAATTGCATAGAATATTGGACTAAAACCACTACCTTTGGGCACTCCACATACTATTTATTATATATATTGAATCATCATCCCTTCAACATTAATATAGAAACAAATAGGATTAAAGCAGCAAATACATAGAATTTGTAAGAAAGTTTTCAAATTAGAAAAACAAACCATTAGGCCAGACTTTATCGAAGGCCTTTCCCACATCTACCAGCAAGCACACCGTCGCAATGTTTAATTTCAATGGCTTCGCTGATGTAGGCAAGAATACGATAACATTGCTCAATGGTCTCATGTTTATTACCGAAACCGAACTGATGGAAAAATATGTTTTTACTCTAGGACTGGAAGTAGTCTTCGTAGATATATTTTCTCAAAGGTTTTAGAAAAAATAATCAGTAAACTAATTGGTCTATACGAGTTTACAAGGTTTTCTCGCTTATTAGATTTAGCCGCTAAATTGCTTCTGTGCGCTTCTATTGAATTGTAAGGTGATTCAATCTTCTTAATATATTGCAAAAAATTAACGTTAAGAAGATGAAAAAATATTAAAATAATCAGACCATTTGTGCAATCAAATCCAGGAGATTTTTTAACATTCAGTTTTCTTACTCCTTTGACTACAATACCAACCAATACCTGTCTGATAGGCCAATCCGTAGGACATGCGCTGTCTAGAAATTCCAATACTTCTTCTGCGTTTGAAGTATCGCATGGGTTAGTAGGCTGTAGAGTGCTTTTTAGAAAATGAACAAAGTTTTCAGCTTTCGGTTTTCTTCATATCATTTTTGCACCAATTTTCGAACGTATCTCTTAAAGGAACAATTCGCTTGATCGATAGTTAAAGATATTTAATGACTCTCCATATGTAATGCTCACCACACATGCCTGATCTCAGCTAAACGTAAGCGCAGGTCCTCTATTCGAATTCCTTTTATGTAGAAGATTCCTACTGCTCCGATCATTTGCCTTTTCCCGAAGCTAACGTAATTGATGTAGCATCTTGGCGGGATCAAAATTTCTGAGAATGGATATAAAACCAGTTGGGTGAATAAGATTTTTAAAACTACTACTGGATTATCAATTTCAGAAGAGCTTTGCCAAGTCAGATTAAGTTGTAAATTGTTATCGATCCAATCACTAAAAGCTTGGATCTCCGCGATTGATGTTCGACGTTTAGGTCCTTCCAACAATAAATTTTGCAGCCAATTGCCGGAAAAAATCGTTACATTTCAATGAAAATCATGGAAAAAAATAAACCGCACAAATTGAAATATCAAAATTGTTGCAATTCATTTTAACACGAGAAGCCTGCAAAAATTATTCTTTGAAGATATTCGAAGTTTTATATCCAATAGTAGAGATCACTAGAATCACGGAATCAACATCAGCTCCATCGTGAAGGTGATTCGCCGTTATTAAGTTGAGTCCCTGCTTTTTAATCAAGTCCTCAATTAGGATTTGGATTTTTCGATATTTCAGCGTATTGGGGAATTTTCGATATGATAGCCTATTATCATTAGTCATGGCAATACTAAGTGTAATCGGATGTTGTCAAGTTGATTGAAAAAATAATTATTATTACGCTTGTCCTGCGTCTTAATCTACAAGAATTTCAAAGTTTGTTAATGGCATACGGAACAACCTTTACCCACATGATTTTTCAATTAATTTGAAAATTTTGGATGGGGATCGTCACTTGTAGTCCAGGGCTTAATTAAGTGAACCAAGCTACATTTCACACATTCGATTTGCTCTATGCAATATTTGGACAACTATGTCCGCTAATGCAACTGTGGGATGTATCTGTAAAGGAGCTTCGCCTCTAACGACAGCATGATTAAAGTATTTCACTTTGTAAACCTTTTCGTTATGCTCACTTGGTTCTACATTATCTTTTGGATCATTACTGAATCTACGACATACGTTGAAAATATTGCGAACTTTTGTCATTTAAAATTTTTTCTGACTACCTATGACTGTCTTTCAAAGTTTTGTAATTAAATTCATTAACTAGTCCATCTCCACTCAACAACCCAAAAAAAAAATCCTTAGCAGCAATCACAGTTGAAAAATCCTTTACGATGCATTTTATGTCACCTACGCAAGGAATTAAGATTTATGGCGTTTTTGGAGATATTAGTGCTTCATTATCAACCCTTGGTATTATTATCGTTAATAACATTGTTTCCATCAGGGTTTAGAATAGAAAAGCGATTTATTGAGTTTACTTTGGCAGCTTTTCGATGAGCAGGGGTTACTATAGAGTTATTATATTGTACATGTTATTATACATATGTACATATTATCTATATAATGAGAACTGTCTTGCTTGCGAAGACTGCCCATCTATGGAATTGCTACCTGGGTTGGAAGCTTGTTCATTCTGCGGAACTAAAGATATCTTATTGGTTTTGTACGTCGAAATTGTTTGGGCAACGCTATTAGACCTGGCACGATAAAACATGTTTGGATACCTTCCAATTTTAATAATTTTCAATAGAAAAAAAATGAACAATGTTTATTTGGTAAAATATTGAAGCAAACAAGCTTGAGAATAGACGGCCCGAGAAACTGCTCTGATGCTTTTCAAAGAAGGCAAAGATAATTTCGTTATACATATCGCATCTGGTTAGTTGTCTATATCGAATTGTTAAGCGCTATACGGAATTCGTTAGTAAGTGTTACTCCTAGAATAAACTCTCTCTTATGAACCTTCTTCTGTTAGTTTATGGTTCTTGGTCGCATTTGCAATTGAAAATTTTTGTCTTTGCTTCTAAGAACAACAAATGATGCTCAGTTTTCGTGGTAAAAATAATTCTGTCCTTGAATCTTCCACAAAAAGTATGAAATGTTTTTACCCAAGTGCCACTCGCTCTTTCTATGTGCATTTCCGATGAGTATACGCAGCGAAGCAAGTTTTACCAGGTTCATTTTTCTAGCTGCCGACCTCGCTACTGGAGGCTCGATTTTCAAAACAAAATAAAACAAAAGCTTAGCCTCAAATAAATTCTTTCCCATCCGCCTGAGTGGCCGAGTAGGCAAGGGTCTCGACTACCAACTCAATGGTCGTGGGTTCAAACCTAAAGTGCGGTAGAGTTTTTAATAAAGCCGAAAGCCTTAGATGCTAGTGCTTCAAGACTTTTAGTCTTAGAATTTATTTTCTGGCAAAATTTATAAAAAAAAAAAAAAAATTCTTTTCATCGTTTTCAGGTTACCTTTTAGAACCAGTCAAATCGGGCGGAGAAAGGCCAATGTCAGTTTTTCTGTTCTTTCCAATTTTCCTCAACAGATGTCTTTTTCAAGTACAAGACTGATTAAAATACATGCATGCACTTAATAAAGCAGAAAATGATGTATTGATGACGAATGTTTAGGGCAAATTGACAGATATAAGTGGGTCAAATATGAAAGGATGGCCTACGATCGCCCTTACTGTGTTCTGTCTTTAACATAATATCTGAGTGCAAAGTTCGCGACTGGCAGCAATTGACATAACTTCGCTCATGACGTACCGCGAGAACCTGTAGTGCATGGAACTTATGAAATCAAGTAAAAACGATCTTCCACCATAATATTCCAAAATATAATAAAATATTTTTATTTTTATGCTACAAGATGCAATTTTGCATAATTAAAGCGAAATTTTAATGATATAAAAGCATTCCTTTTTTTAATGCATATAAAACGCGGTCTGCAACTATAAATATTTGACTATTGTGTATTTAGTTGAACGATTGCAACGTTCATTCTTGCAAAAGTGCAATAACAAACAAAAATCGTATAAAAATCTAACGAGACAGGTAAACAAAAATTTGAAAATTAAACAGTCGTAAGCCAGGAGACACGTGACTTGGCGTCACATATAATGATGAATAAAATTCAAAAAAAAAAAAAAAAAAAAAAAAACAAATAGCCACCATAAAATACCCTATACTACTTTATAGTTATTCAAAACAACGTGTTATATGGCAAATAGTCGGACGAGTAGTCAGGTCCGAATTATTTTCAATGGTTTTCGCCTTTGAGATGAAACAAGAAAACATTTCAAAAATTGCAGTCTTTGGATTAAACATAAGATAACAAGGTGGACAGACGGACAGACAAGCTTAGAATAAGCAGTAGAAGAGTAAGTCCTATCTCAAGTCCTTCTAATTGTTGCTTACATTTGCATTAACTTAACGTACCCTTGTAGTACAAGCGGTGTACGCTATAAGGAGAAAACTTATAGACCACAAGTAATTATCTCAAAAATATAATAACAATAAAGAAAAAATCATCACATACCAGAAGTTTACAAGGAGAAGACATCAGTTTAAGCCGAATATTACGATACCTTTCGCATGTATTCCAGTATTAAGGGTAGCGTTCTTGTTTCTAACGTCTGCGATGAGAGGAGCACTAAACATCTCTTTAATTTCTAAGATCTGACAATTTTTGAGGAATATAGTGGGAATATAGTAGCGCTGGCAGCATCAGTCTGGTTATAGTTGTCGAATCCTTTTTATATATAATTTCAGGTCCATATCTTCTCGTGCAAATTATTAGACGATTGAAGAGACTATTTTACTTAATCATTTCGTACTCGTAAAAACGATTTAGTTTTGTATTTTTTTTTTTTTTTTTTTATTTATTTATAGTTTTTAACTAGGTAAATTAATATTAAATATTAAATTAAAAAATGAAATTAGAATTTAGTTACAATTTTTATTATGATAAATTCTAAGGCTAAAGTCTCAAAAGCCCTAGCAATCTAGGTCAAACGACTTTATTGAAAACTCCACCGTACTTAAGATTTCTATTTACGCCCATTAAGTTATTAGTCGAGACTCGTTGCGTACTCAGCCACTTGGATGAATTAAAAAAAAAAAATCCAAAATTTTTTAAATTAATATGCATCAAGAATTTTCAAAAATCTTATTAGTTTTTTGATTTAAATTTTTTTCCCCTAGGCCAAATATATATGTGGACGCTACAACAACAATAGGATAAGCTTATATGCTCAGATTGATGAGGATTTCGTACTGAAAGCAGTAAGAACGCTATTTGTGGTGCTTCTGTCCTGCACGACGAAAACGTGGGCGCAGTGGTTATCACATAAAAAGACAAACGAACATTTATTTCATTTGCCGTATGAGTGCCAGACAATATTATCGTGTACCGATGGTTTACGTAGAATAATAATGGTAACATGTAATGTATCTGAGTTGTTGTTACATTCGCAGGCATAGCCATAAAAGAGGAGGTGCTTAGCAACCAACCAATACCAATAGCCGTAAGAGATATGTGCGTGTGCACAAGACGTTATGCAGGATAATGATATCAAGCAGCAGAAAAAAAAAACGAAAAGTTTTTTTAATACATCATAAAGGTGTTAATT
>NW_024004264.1:0-1268 GCF_014805625.2 Glossina fuscipes | reverse complement strand
AACTAAAAGATGCAGTGGAACTGATCTACACTTTCGTCCCTGGGGCTCGGCAAACAAAAATGGAACAAATCACTTCGCCGAGCTCGCGGCCGTGTTCTTTATGCTTCTCTGTGTTCTTCAGGGAGATTTTCGCGTTTACCTTTTCTCCCGAACATTCATCTTGTAGCCCTCTCTGCCCTTCCTTAACTAAAAGATGAAGTGGAACTGATCTACACTTTCGCCCCTGAGGCTCGGCAAACAAAAATGGAATAAATCACGTCGCCGCGTTCTCTGCCCTTTCTTAACTAAAAAATGGAATGGATCTGACCTATATTTTTGTCCCTCGAGCTTGGTAAGCAAAAATAGAAAAAATCACTTCGCTGCGCTCTCGGTATTCTTTATGCTTCTCTGTGCTCTTCATGGAGATTTTTGCGTTTACCTCTTCGCCGAACATCCATCTTGTAGCCCCTTCTTAACTAATAAATGGAGTAGAACTGACCTATACTTTTGTCCCTCGGGCTTGGTAAGCAAAAAAGGAACAAATCACTTCGCCGCGCTCTTTGCCTTTCTTAACTAGAAAATGGAGTGGAACTGATCCCTCTACATAAAATGTATGTATAAATGACGGCATCATTCTTGCACCCTCTTTAAAATTTTGTGAAAGAGTGGAAGAAATTTGATTTTTGACAAATAATGGGTTTGTTTTATTGCCTTAAAGGTCTTGAAAAATTCCAACAGTATTAAAAGAGTAGTGTCAAATGCTGCAAACGTAATGAATAAAGGCAAGTATAACGTTATCCTTTGCCTGTTGCTGGTTGGTATACAGTAAATGAAATGAGAAACTATACAATTGACCGCACCTGAGTAAATTCATAACTTAGCGATCGTTAGTTAAAGCGTGTCATTTTCAAGTTACTTCTGTATAACAGGCTTTAAATGCAATATATATGCTCGCACGCATATATATATACACACACACACGTACAAACACTGCAATGTGCAGTAAAGATTTAATATCTGCCTTAAGAAATATTCAGGCGTAAACAAATTGAAATTGGCATTACTGCGGCTTGTTGACGCTTAATTTATTATGCGTAGGCCACCATCATACCACCACCACCATCGGCTAACTTGGACACGACAAACTGATCCCGAACCGATTCATTCGATGCATAGCGTAAGTAACAAAAAAAAAAAAAAAAAAGAACGCCTGCCATCAACAAACAATACATACACACACACACACACACACACACACACACACACACACACACACACACACACACACA
>NW_024004263.1:0-1267 GCF_014805625.2 Glossina fuscipes | reverse complement strand
AACTAAAAGATGCAGTGGAACTGATCTACACTTTCGTCCCTGGGGCTCGGCAAACAAAAATGGAACAAATCACTTCGCCGAGCTCGCGGCCGTGTTCTTTATGCTTCTCTGTGTTCTTCAGGGAGATTTTCGCGTTTACCTTTTCTCCCGAACATTCATCTTGTAGCCCTCTCTGCCCTTCCTTAACTAAAAGATGAAGTGGAACTGATCTACACTTTCGCCCCTGAGGCTCGGCAAACAAAAATGGAATAAATCACGTCGCCGCGTTCTCTGCCCTTTCTTAACTAAAAAATGGAATGGATCTGACCTATATTTTTGTCCCTCGAGCTTGGTAAGCAAAAATAGAAAAAATCACTTCGCTGCGCTCTCGGTATTCTTTATGCTTCTCTGTGCTCTTCATGGAGATTTTTGCGTTTACCTCTTCGCCGAACATCCATCTTGTAGCCCCTTCTTAACTAATAAATGGAGTAGAACTGACCTATACTTTTGTCCCTCGGGCTTGGTAAGCAAAAAAGGAACAAATCACTTCGCCGCGCTCTTTGCCTTTCTTAACTAGAAAATGGAGTGGAACTGATCCCTCTACATAAAATGTATGTATAAATGACGGCATCATTCTTGCACCCTCTTTAAAATTTTGTGAAAGAGTGGAAGAAATTTGATTTTTGACAAATAATGGGTTTGTTTTATTGCCTTAAAGGTCTTGAAAAATTCCAACAGTATTAAAAGAGTAGTGTCAAATGCTGCAAACGTAATGAATAAAGGCAAGTATAACGTTATCCTTTGCCTGTTGCTGGTTGGTATACAGTAAATGAAATGAGAAACTATACAATTGACCGCACCTGAGTAAATTCATAACTTAGCGATCGTTAGTTAAAGCGTGTCATTTTCAAGTTACTTCTGTATAACAGGCTTTAAATGCAATATATATGCTCGCACGCATATATATATACACACACACACGTACAAACACTGCAATGTGCAGTAAAGATTTAATATCTGCCTTAAGAAATATTCAGGCGTAAACAAATTGAAATTGGCATTACTGCGGCTTGTTGACGCTTAATTTATTATGCGTAGGCCACCATCATACCACCACCACCATCGGCTAACTTGGACACGACAAACTGATCCCGAACCGATTCATTCGATGCATAGCGTAAGTAACAAAAAAAAAAAAAAAAAGAACGCCTGCCATCAACAAACAATACATACACACACACACACACACACACACACACACACACACACACACACACACACACACACA
>NW_024004262.1:0-34268 GCF_014805625.2 Glossina fuscipes | reverse complement strand
ACACACACACACACACACACACACACACACACACACACACACACACAACACCCAACTATGTATGCATATAATAATCCGACTGTCCAGACAGTTGAGCTCCACAAGTGTTTGTTGTAATTTTTTTTTTTTGTATTTTTACATACATCGCTTTGTATCGATTCCTTTCGCGTTTTCTTTTAGTTAAATGTTTAAATTATGATTTTTGTCTTCTTTTTTCATTTGCATTTTTTTTGTGTTTTTTTTTTTTTCGTATTTTTGCAACTTCGCACTTGGGAAAAATATTTTTAATTGAATATTAACACCTTTTCACAAGTTTCGATTTCTTCTGCGCGTTAGATTCACGTTTAGTGTTTACGTAAAATATATTGATAACGATTTGTTCTTTGTCTTTCCACTGTTGATTGCAATCCGAGAAATAGCTGGAGGGTGTTTTTTCTTTCACCTTATACACACACAAACACACAAACACACACACACACACACACACATGCACACACACAAACTCATTGTACACATTTTTATATGCGATTTTCATGAGTTTATGTTTTGTGTGACAATGATTTATGCAAAATATTTATTGAATTTTTGGGTTTGTCTTGTCTTTTCCTCGGAAGCTATCTATCTATATATATATATATATCTGCTTAATAATTAGAATACGTACAAATTTAGAGATTTATTCGAATGCAATTAAATTATTTTTCTTCTTCTTCTTCTTCTTCTTATAAAAACTTATCATAAAATTGTTCAATTGTCCGTCCAGTCCGCTCTATTGATACTTTACCATCACAAATACCTTATTTATTATCAATTAATTAACAAATTCTACTGTTGTCTTTTCTTCTTCTTCTTCTTCTTTTTTGCAATTAGAGAGCTTACAAGTCGCTGTATCTAGTTTCGTAACATTTTATATCGTTTATGTTACTCTAACTTCATGATGTTTAAAAAGGCATTTCTGTCGCTTAGATCAGTGACACACTGGAGCCCACGTAACGGAGCTTCTTTAAAAATCGCTATGAAAAGAGAAGCGTGCAAAAAGGTTTTCTTTTCCATTTTGCCAATTTCACGTCTTGTAGCTTTGCAGGGAAGAGCAAGCTTATACGGCTGGGAAGAATGAACGCTTAGTTATTGTTTCTTGTACTTGCTAGTTAAGCTTCACATTGGGCCTTTTTTTCATTTTTCAGCGAGTTTTCGTTTGTTGATTTGCTGGATAGAAGAAGAAGAAGACGAAATGAGACTTCAGTACAGTTTATATTCTTGCTCAATATCTGAGTCGATTTCAGTAAGTCTGTCGGTCCATTTGAGGTAAACATTGCCCAGGTCGTGAGAGCGAAGCTTTTGAGTCCAAATTGGACGGAAGCACTGAAGGTTGCGGCACATAGGCTGGTATTGAAAATTGGCCAAATCTATGATAAAAACGCTGCGCTTCTGCCTGAGCTGAGAACACTTTTTTTTTCTTGTGCTTATGCTGAAGAGCATCTGAACCCTTTGCTCATTACTTATAAACTGTAATAGATGTACGACAAAAAATTCCATGTATGTACAACAGAAATGGAAAAAATCAGCCACGCCTTGCTAATGGTGGAGACAATGAAAATCAAGTTTTTTCTTTTCCTTAGTCTTTTTCATATAATTTCCTTACGTGTATTACATTCAAGTGCTTACGCAATCTGGTCTTCAAGGTAATCAGCCCATATTATAAGGAAGTCATTTGATTGGAAGATTGGAAGGTTGTTCGAAGCAAAGTATGAATCTTTGTGAAACTTCCTGCAAATTCGTTTATTTCATGACATTTAGTAAGTAAGCAAAAACGCCATAGTGGGACAAGACCGGTCGTTGATGCAACGATCAAAATTAGGTTTTATAGGGAAACCACTTTCCAAACCGTTCGTTCTTGAGCCAAAACATGTGGATATATTAAATTTCATGAAAATATTTCAGAAATTTCGACCTGCGTTGAACACAAGAAACAAAGATAGATAAACCTGGTTGGACTCTGAAATGGCTATTGATCGATCGGTATAATAAAAGGTGGATCTAACTAGATCAAGTCTTTCTGGTTGCTGCATACCTTCGCAAACAATAATTCTATCCGTCTACTATAAACGCTGTAGGTTATAAAAGTCAAAAGAGGAAAGCATTCCTTGCAGAGATGCACTCAAAGATGATCTAAGCTAAACTACATACTAATTATAAAATGCCATAGCTGAAGTATTTGCTGTACCGTCTTGAACTAACACACGCTAATGCTATTAGTGCGATTAGGCTGAAGACGTCGTTGCTTTTGCTATAAGAAGATAATGACTTTATATAAGGAAAAGGTTTCCATTAACATAAAATATTGAAACATGAAACTTAAAAGAAAATCTTTTCTAAGCTACATTTTTTCGAATCATAATTGAACCTGTACATGAGCGATTTCCTTAATATTGAACCGTTTAGTTGGCAAACACTTCGACTTACATTCATTTTCCATTCGCGATTTTTCTTTTTTGGGAAAATTTATTAACGTAACGTAACGCTGACGAGCTTTCTTTGCAAAACTATATTACATAATAACGAAAAAGGTAACTAAACCAATAACAGTGTGAACGATTTTTTTATGATAAAAAAAAAAGAAAAAAAAAAAAACAACAAAATCAAACAAACGAAATGAACAAATCAAACGTTAACAAGTGCATTATCATTATGGTTATTATTATTATTGTTATTATTGTTCTTGTTATTGTTGTTATTCTTATATATCGAACCAGCGCACATGAAATACATGAATGAACTCTGTCTGTAGATATAATTTGAAAAGTTTTGTTATTTATTAGTTTCTTATCAATTGATGAAATCTAAAATTGCATTTCCGTTGTAAAAGCGTCCTTTTTTTTTCTTTTTTTTTTTTCTTTAGCCTTTTTATGTGAAAATATTATTGATGTTTTGCGTTTTGTTAATAGCCAAAAAAAAAAGAAGAAAGCAAAATATCGGGCCATAGGTAATAAAAAACAAAAATAAAAAAAAAAATTCTTTTCTTGAAAACATATATATGCGACAATATATGAATAGAGGGGAAGTGAAAGAGACTTCTTCGTAGTATATATATGCCGAACTAATAATCAAATCGATTGGTATTAAGAGAAAGACACGCTGCTTGTAATATATTAAAAGTGATTTAATTCAATTAAAGTTCGATTTTTTCCCTAAAGCTTTTCCCAGCTATTATATTATAAGCCTTTGTAAAGTACTTACTGAACCACTATTATAAACAATTTTCCATATTTATCACCGGTGCTCAATCATACAAACTCATGAACCTATGTATATATGCATATGTATATCTTTATATATGTATACATATGCATATCTTTATATATACACATATACATATATGTATTATCCGCTTATATATGCTGGTAATCATGGCGTTTATTTGATGTAAAATATATGACAGTTTGGTGGTCGTAAACTACAGCAAGGTGTCAGAAATGATTTTGCAATTGCATGTAATTGGTAGCAATTATCAATAAAGTAAAAAACTCAAGCTTGCATGCATGAATGCCAACCAGCCAAACAGCCAGCCAGCCAGCCAGCCAGCCAGCCAGTCCCAGGAAAACAGACGTGCAGATATAAACACACACACAAACACAAACACATATATGCATGCATGCATACACTCACTTACCAACATTAACTTATGGGAAGAAACATAATAATGCCAAACACCTTGTAAAGCTAGACGTCATACTCGCGCGTTCCGAAGCCTTTTATATATATATTTTTTAGGTTAGGCTTGTGATATGCATGAATATTTGTGCGGTTGGTGTTGCTATAAACATTGGGTCATAAATATTCCAAACATCCTGACAACTGAAAATTATCTCCTTCGCTCACGCGCCATTTAAATCAATTTAACACACTCGACTTCCATTAAACGTAAGCAAGCGAGCGGGTGCGTGCTGTTTTTCGATTTTAACTCTATATATGTAGAAAAGTGAGCGTGGTTTCCTCCTTCTTCTTCTTCGTCCCTCTCTCTCTCACTCTCTTTCTCTTTCATAGAACTTCTTCGTCTTCTTCTTCTTCATTTATTCATTCCTTTCACAAAACAAAAAATATTTCATTTTAATAATTTACGATCAACCAAAAAAAAAAAAAAAAAATTTATACAAAAACTTAGACAAATTGCAACTGTAATAACAAATGTCAAACAATCCGTTAAATGCAGAGAAAAAAAAAGAAAAAAGAAACAACGACGTAACTGACATCGTTGTCCAATATTATTAACAATAAAAAAAAAAACAAAAAAAAAATGCAACAACAAAATAATAACGGAAATAAATTTGTTGCTTATAAATGAATTGAACACTTTACACAGAATGCAAATAAAGTCAATCCAAAAAAAAAAAACCAAGAAAAACAAAACGCTTTAGTTCTGACCTCCTCTCTCCAGCCTCCATTCATACGCCTGAAAGTGCCTCTGAAAACCTTTGCACTCTCATAAAAACGAACAATTATGGGGACATAAATCAAAAGCTTATGTTTGAACAAAACATTCAGCATACATATGAGGCATACATATAAATATATATATATATATATATATATATATGTACATATATGGATGATAATAGTAAACACATTGACCAAACCAGATATAAGCATCAGTATATATAACACTGAATACCATCATCGTCGCCGCCGCTGCTGCCGCCGCCACCACCGCCACCACCGCCAACACAACCATCACCACCATCACCATAACCGCAGCAACAACAAGAGCAGCAACACCACTACCATCACCGATGGTTTCAAATGTCAATAAATAATCGCGCTCGCTTATGCAAACGGACAGACATGACCACAAAGACGGCTATCGTATTAAATGGTGATTGCGCGCTTTGCCAGTGCGGTGGTGGTGTTGGAATTTGTTGATCGTGAGCTAAGTTTAGATTATAAGCCGTTGATATTATGGCATATCAGCAAAATGCATAGAGAACTCCGACTAAAGGAGTTAAAATACCACCAGCGTTGTTTTTTTTTTTTTTTTTTCTCTTCTTCCGTTTACTTTTGCTTCATTTCACTCCTCTTTCTCTCTCTCTCTCTCACTCTTTCGCTTTGTTGTATCGTTCGATCGTAGCGTGCGTTATAATTGTTGCTGTTACAAAACACTTAACGCTTAGTTGGCACTTTATGTGTTATGCCCGTGTTATCCCCCGACCGTTCAATAAACTAACAGATGTTGTGATTATCGCTAAGCCTTCTCAACTAGAAATAGTTTATATTATGCATAATCTACAGTTGGCTGGCGTCTGTATATATATATATATATTTGAATGTCCCCATGAAATTTGATTTAATTATTTTTCATTTAATATTTTTGTTTTTGTTTAGATTAAAAAATTGAAAGAAAGAAATCAGCCAAGATTTTATATGTGTCGCATTTTCTATAATAAAATGGACACCCTGCTGTCAGTTAACAGATATCAAATTCCTTAAAGATATATATCTATATATATATATATATATATATATATGTGTATATATATATTCATATTGTTTTTTTCCGAAGAGAGAAGCAAGCGCGAATGCAATACTAGTAAGCATCAACAACAATAACACTAACACGATAACTAAGAACAACAAACAACAGCATGCAATAACCAGCCATCGTCATGGTGCGCCGCCATCTACCTTTTAAATTATGTTTCATTAGTTGAGTCACGTTTTGTGGCAGTCTACGTTGGACGTACGCATGTACAAATTGCATGCAATGTGACACTTTTAACGCCACTTTGTATTTTCTTTAAGTTTTGTTTTCTTATTATTGTTGCTGTTGTTGTTGCTGTTGTTGTTGTTGTTTGCATTTTTCTAAGACATTTTTGGAAAATGATCCCAAAAAAAAAAGAAGAAAACCACACTTTCTTCTTCTTCTTCTTCTTCTTCTTCGTCTTCTTCTTCTTCTTCGTTAAAGCGTTCTTCATAGCAATAGAAACTATTTGGATTAATTAAAATTTCATAACTTTCTTAGTCAACTGGAATTTATTGCAAAGCATGTACAGAGTTAAATGAATTGCTTGAGAGTTAACAAAAGAGTTAACAAAAATGTCTTACGAGAAATTCTTATCAAAATCGTTATAAAAACTTTAATAATATGCTGAAAATTCCGGGCGCCAGTCAAAGGCAATTTTACATATGTAGAGAAAGAGGCTTTCAATCCATTTATTGCCCTGATATGATTATCTAAGCTAAAATTAACTCACTCACACAAGCAAGAGAACGAATGAATGGTAAATGGACGTACACGCGAAAGTGAGCAATCACGAGTAAAGCGTAAAGGATTCACACGTTGACTTGAAATATATATATATATATATATGTAGATGTGTTCAGGGAACTCAAAAATTATATATATGTCCAACCATGAACCTTGGAGCCCATATCTAGCTGGGGTTAGTGGACTAAGAAAGAACCTCCCTCTCTCTGTCGTTCGATGTAATAATATCCGTAATCGAACAACGAGGAAAAAGTAATTTATTTGCCACATTTTTAAATCTGATCTGCAAACAGTATTGGACTTGGGCCATGGGGCCCATGAACAAGTGAAATAAAATCGGAGATATTTGCAAAAGGGCATAACTATAAACAGAAATTAGAATTTATTGATTTTTTTAGGGATCTTGGAGACTACACCTTGAGAACGAATATATAGAGAAAAGTCTACTCATAAAACGTACGGCGTGTAAATGTGAAACTCGGAAGAAAATACCCGTTTATTGTAAAGAAATGATAAAAAACCTTTTATTGAAAATATTGCCCATCGCTGGCTACGCATCCTTCCCACCTATCTACCAACCTTCGAATGCCGCGCTTTTAAAAATCTTTTCCTGTTACGGCGAGCATTCATTTAAGATACTTGGCCACACTTTCACTGTGTAACAAGTACTTATAGATAAGCCATAGTCGGAACGAAAAGAATTTGGCGAGTCAACGGCATGGTCTAGTACTTCCCAGTTGAATGTTTCCAACTTGTCACAAGCAGGTCGAAAGTGTGTATGTATGGATGAACGATTGTCATGTAAAAAAATGACTTCGAAGGATTTTTTAAGTGTTTGTTGAACACCAAACGATTATTGGTAGCGTTTTACTGCTAACCCCGCTTTACAACTAATGACAGACCACACGCGGTTGTAGTCGCATTAAGTCCAGAATATCGCGTTGCTGTCAAAGCGCGATTCAGTCTCGTGCTCCTGAATCTACCGACGAATTTTTACACCTAGGGTTCTTTCCATTCCACGTTAGAAGACGATGGAGAAAGGACTTTGATTTAGCATAACACTCGACATTTGCATTGTAAGCGAAAGCATTCCTTTGTTGCGATATGTTTCTTATGTGGGTTACGGCTGTTTACAATGTGTTGATGCCCAAGCTAGAAAAAACAAAAACAACACAACTTTAAATATCTATGTCTTCTATACGTAGGCAAATTACGTTTTCATTCCTCTACACCTAAATAAACGACGTCTTTGTTGCCTCAGTTTTAACAGTCGTAGCCCTAGACAAGCAAGAAAAATCGGAATTAATTCTAGAATAATGAGGCTTTTGATTTTTCCTTTATTTAGCTAGACATTCAGGAGATGCCCTGTACGACTCATTCTTATTTTAATCTTAATTTAATTTAGCTTAAGTTCTACAAACACTTGAGGAATCTGTAGAGCAAGCAAACAAACGAATAGAAGAGATCCCCATAGAGAGGCCAAAAACGTTCCAATGTTGCACGCGTATCACGAATACTTATGCTTTCAATGATCCCAGGGCACATTCCTGAAACTGAATATTAGAACAAGAGAGACCCTCTTTTGATCGCTGTAATCGTCACAACCGTATGCCAAGAAAAACCTCTTGTAACGAAAAAAAAAATTACAAACAAGAGACTTTGGCTAAAATGTATGTATAATCAAGGTAACTAATTTTTACTTAAACAGACAGACACCAGGGGCAAGAGTTCTAAGATTTAGGGGAAGATTCCTTCCAGAACGAACGCTGTATAGAACAAATGACTTATCAACAAGCGATATCGTTATGGAGAGAATCACCATTTGGGAATTTTTACTCGATCTGCTAAATTAAAAGAAGCGGAACTCTAAAATTAAGGTTATCTTCAAATTAGATTTTTAAAATCTTCCCAACGTAAAAGGATGCTTGGGCTGTGAGACGGCTATTACAGATAAACCGCACAATCTTGCGAAAGGCTGGATTTAGTTTAGCAAGATTTTATCGTAGGCATGGGGTAAGCACTTCACTACAGCGTGACATTAAAAGAGTGTTGGCGAGTTTAAGTTGGGTACTGAGTTCTCGTAAAATCAGAGAAGTTTTCGCGTCAACTCCCGGTTAATTTCTTTCGAGTGTTATCCCAAGACATTGCATAGACTCCACAAATTCAATATATATGAAGAGTAAAACGATTATGCCCAGCTTGGCTGAAAAGAAGGATTTTCGATTTACTCGCGTTAGTGGAAAGAGAACTGTGCTGAGCATCCCCTTATTAGTTGCTGGTAGACGTTCAATTCAATAACCGACTGATCAGATTTGAAAAAAAATGAAAATATCGCCAGCGTATGCAAAACAATTAGAACCGTCTGTCGCCATTGCTTTAGTTAAGTCATTCACGGAAAGATTCAACAGGCCTTTGGGTACTCCACAGTTCACTTTAACCATCCCAGAGGACACATTGTTGTTAGTAGAGGTGAAATTGCTTGCAATGGAGTCAGTAAGATTACATGCACTTTTCGAAAAGATAAAATTGAGATAAAGTTTTTCAATAAGTAGTGACTGAAGGGCTGTACATTTTTATAATAAACTTCCCGTAATTTATGTTAAGTGTGAGAAAAAAATGGAAATTGTTTATAACATAAATTTTATTAAATAATATAGAAGTGAAATGAAAAGATTTGTAGGCGCTTTATAATAATAATAAGATAATAACAGAGACGAAATACGAAATGCAAAGATGTTGCAAATTTTTGTTTAAAATTGAGGTTAGGAGATTCTTGGGCACTTTTTGTATATGCATCTGTTACCAATAACAACAGTATTTAAATTGGTATGAAGTATGTTTTAGTAAACATAGCTATAAACGGTGTGTAACAAGCGTGCAGCATAACACCCTCTAACTGTGCATATACATACGTACATATATTTCATATTAAGTTCGCGATTCATAATAATCATTCTCTTTGAAGTAGCGTCTAAAAGTAGAACAACGGAGTATTATATATATATATATGTAGATGTTCCAACATTATGTTCAAAATTGAGATTAGGAGAGCAGTGGAGAACCACTTGTGTACCTCTTATCAATAGTAGTAGTCAAGCTCTTAATTAGCAGCCATTTGTATACTTGGTCTTCCCTTCTCATCATTTGTATGGCCAAAGGTTCTGTTAATACTTTGTCGATATGACGTCGCATTCTCTTAAAGGCCGGAAAGCAGAAGCGCACACAATCATGTATTTTTATGTGAATATGAGCTATGCTACGCTTCAAATTATGTATTATTGGAAGAAAGCAGGTATTTATCTAACAAACATAATTTGTTTTATTTCAAGGTAAAATTTTCATATCAACAAATTTGAAGAAATTTTTTATTATTAAACAAAATGGTTTTTTACGCAATCATTTTTGTAATGCACGAAAATTTCGCCCAAGCTGCCTATAAAATCTCGCTTAAGAGTTAAGAGGCAGCTGCATGTATGGTGTACTCGGACGAGTGCCTCTGCCTCTGTTCTTTCGCCTGCTTTATCGTCACAATCAATATTAAACTTGTCTTCTTCTAAATAAGTATCGTCATAGCCGTCCTGATTGGTTATTTGATTGATTGATTTGCTTCCAATCGATATAAGTCTTCAAACCATTCTTTACTCGTCACTTGCAGGCTCTCTGTCTAGTAGTCGAACCTAAACACATCATCGTCCTCTTTGCAGTTCATACTTGCGCGCAATCAAATTGTGAATGAAGATTTTTCACGGATAATATCCATGCTATGAGGCATTTTACTTCGTACACTGACAGACATAGTTCTTAATAAAGTATTTTAGGCAACATGAAAATTACTTCTCCATATACTCAAAAAATATTTATCATGGATGGAATGATTTCACTCTTGATTTACCTATAACTGTAACTGTTTGACCTGCCCCTACGTTTCCAATAATTTGGATTTTTTTTCACCAATTATTTGGCGAGAAAATTCCCGAGCAACTTTGTTGTTTAATCTAATTCGTCATATTTGGTTTGTATTGGGTTATTGCTCAATATTTCATATAAGGAAGAAAGAATACGACGAAGCAAAACAGCCTATCATTAAAAATTAATATTCGGCAGGGTATCCTTTTTGCTTAATAACGTAATATACATAATAAAAAGTGTTTGTACTCCATTCTTCTTGTAGTCTATTTTTCAAATCTTGGACGGCGGACGAGATTGAGAATTTTCGCACACGACGATCTAATTCATTGGGGTTCATGCCTGGTGATTGGGAAGGATGGGGGAAGTGCTTTGAGCCATTATTGAATTAAGCGGGATTGTCGTTTTGTTGATAGAACTTGAATGTTTCCAAAATACCCAGTTTGTCCGCTCTTTCTTTCAAATTTTCCTTCAATTTACTTAAATAAATCTCCTTGTTTAGAATGCCGTCCATAAACACGGATTTGCCGACTCTATTGCCTCCAATACATACCCAAACTATAATATGACAATTACCATGCATGTCCTACGCCATTGGCGCAACAGCGTAGTAGGAAATTAAGACTAGTATTTGCCAGGGAAAATGCCCAATTCTTAGTGGAGCTCTCACCAGCAAGATGAAAAAAATATAAATGCCAGAGGAATACCTTTGGTTTCGCCTTTCCTCGTACATGCACACTTAGATGCCTACCATCACCCGTATTACGTGAGAACACAGAACTATATGCGCTCCTGCAACATTTAAGAGATAGCGATGGCTACTAACTAATAACATGATAACGGATACACAAAAGGTTCCCCAGAGTCTCCTAATCTCAATTTTGAACATAATATTGCAACATCTATATAGTTCTGCTTTCAGACGCAACATCAAAGAGAATGATTATGAATCTCGTACTTAACGTAAAACATATATGTATATATGTGTATATGAGCGGGCATAACAATTACTACTAATTCAGCTAGAGGGTGTTATGCACGCCTGTTACACACCATTTATAACCATGTTTACTAAAACATGTTTTATAACAATTTTTTTGCATTTTTTTTTTTTTTTTTTTTTTTTTTTAACATTGATTTACGAGTATATGATTGAGTGGACTCTTGTCAGTTAGGCTTATAAGTGAGAATCACTTCAAGTGTGCTTTATTTATGGACACAGTTGTGCGTATGTCTGTACGTTTATTCTCTGGCCATTTATCATAATAAAACCTGGTTAAATTGTTTATTAATTGCTAAGTAATTTAAGGAAATAATGGCGATAGTGTCTTACACTCTGTTGTGCACTCGTATGAGAGGGAAACATTAGCATTTTATCACACGAATAGTTAAGCTACCAACTTTTCATTTAAGATTAATTTCGATTTAATTGGCTTTAAAAGAACACGAATAAAACAAGAGAGAGAGAGAGAGAAAGAAAAAAGAAAAAAACAAAGAAACAAGGATATGAAATGTTGATAAATGCTTGATTTTGCCACCGTCGACATAGAAGCGTTTATTAAATAACTGGGTGGTCGTAGAAGAATGTCTGTTGGCATTTCTCTTCAGCGATCATCTGAAATATTTTTTTATTTTTTCCTTTGATATTTGTTTATTCACTTATTTTTACACACACACATTATAAAAGACTAGAAGTATATTAATTTAGTCATTTCGTTTATAACATTCAGAAGCATACATACACAATACATAATTAAGATATCATAAAAGAAATAGGGTGAACCATTAAATGGCATATAGCAGATATAAAAAGTGCGATTATTCTGCTCCACAAAGGATCAATTTTCTTGAAAATCCTTATTGGGATACGACCCAAAAAAAAAAAAGGCTGAGATGGTCCAAATTTAATGCAGTTAACTTTTTCTATCTTAAATTACTTTTGTAACCTGAGTTTCATCATGAAGCACTGAAACCTATACCTTTTTTGTTGCATGAATTTCAGTTTTCGTTATATGAGAGGGGTTTCAGAAATTGGCCCAACCCCTTCAAAGTTTTCATACAGCATTAGAATGTGGACATACTACTACTTAGTCACTTTTGAAAATTGCAATGTTTTCCATATCACAACGACTTGTCAGAATAAGACGTTGTATGAGTACTAATGAAAAAAGTGAACCAATCTGAACCATTTATAGTAGCATTCGCCCTTGGGCTGAAGTGAGCCATTGAATCAAACTTGATCAAAATATCCCAAAAATTTTTACCTGTAACTTGAACACAAATTTACTTGGACATACGGACAGACCGGCTTAAATCAATTCAGGTTATAATTCTGAATCGATCGGTGTAATAAAAGGTGGATTTATCTGAAGGTCTTCTGCGTGTTACATATATCCGCACTAACTTAATATACCCTGTACCATGTGTAGTGTAGGGTATAATAACCATAATCTTTATCATTGACAATTTCGCAGTTGATTTACAAAAATTTTTCTCTATCTACTTGTCCATCATTTTAGCCTTGGTCACTCGGGCAACGAGAAGTAATGTCTTCTTTCTTCAATAAAATTTTTCAAAATATTTTATATCTGAGATCAAATTTCTCTACATTTAGAAAATTCATGTGCTTCAGTGAATCCACAGAAAATGCTATTCTCATCAAATGTAGCTGCGGTCATTTATGATTTTTCTTTTACTTCGTTAACGACCAGGTAACCAAAATAAAAATAAAGCTAAATTCGCATCTGTGCCTCTGTCAATTCATCAAGCAATATTTTGAAATTCTCGTTACAAGTTTTTTTTCTTAGTTTAAATTCGTTCTAATTTTTTTTTTTTTTTATTTCTTGCATTATCCTTTGTAATTATGTGCACGTGTGTGTGTGTGTGTGTGTGTGTGTGTGTGTGTGTGAAAGTAAAGGTCAGTTAGATGTATTTTGAGGTTTTCTTACCTTCGTTCGCCTTTCAAAGACAATAACTTTACTAATTGGAAAATATGAAAAGTTTTCGGCCCAAATTAAATTCATCTACAATCGGTACCAATTATAATGTCAACGACTGACATTTGTCAACGAATAAATTGTTATAAATATCGAAGGGCGGTTTTTAACTTTAAAACCCCATGCATTAAACCAATAACACAATAGCCTATGCGCGCTAGTAATTGAAGAGAAAACGAAAAAAAAAAAAAAGAATGTAAGGAGTTTTACTTAAGCACAAGATGTTGAATAATTGTAAATAAACTATTATTGCATTATTGATATATGGATATCAGTCAATTGATGGCATTTTCTTTTTGTTAGAAAATTGATTGCGAACAATCAACTAAATCTTGGAATTTGTCTTGCGCTTTAAATGAAAATTTATTTGTAATTTCCTTTTATCCTTATGTTAATAATGTTGGGAACATTCGAAAACATGTCAACTTCTTTGTCAAAAATTGTACTTATCCCTTAAATATTACCCTATACCATTCGCCTTACAGGGTATACTATGTTTACACAATATACGGAATATTCTCATGTACTGGAGATATAACCATTTTCTACTATGACGTTTCAGTCAGAATCAATTGCTAAATAAATCGTCTAGTGTCTGTCCATGTAATCTTATGTTCAACGCAAAAAGCGGATTTTAGTATTCTAACATACTTGGACCAAGAAGCCTGAAAGGACTCTCTTGGCGACGAAGTTGATGAGATCATTTTTACAAACGTTCCCTATGTAACGTGACATTTGAGAAATTTTGATACCAAACAAATCAAAATTTCTCGTCAAAATTCACTGAATGATATCATTTTAATAAGTGCTTGCATGTATTATGATCAGCGATATTTGTTTGTGAAAATGTTTACTTAATGCGAAGTATCAATTCGATGATATTGACCTTTCTGCAGAGAAAATAGCATTTTTCCATCCAGTGTGTACGGACGCTAAACAGGGAACGCTCAACACTGCATCCACATCGATACCGAACGGAATATTCAAGGCCATCAAGTTGTGCTGTGCATGTGATGGGATCAGCAAGGTATAGTGTATTGCGAGTTGATAAAACTGAATGAATCTGTTATTTCGGATGTCTGCCGACATCAATTGAACGAACTGGACGATGTATTGGTGCAGAAAAGACCAGCAATGGCGGTTAACAGACACATAGTCGTCCTCTTGCCTGGCATCGCTCGGCTGCACGTTGCAAGACTTGTCAAGGATATACCGCTGCAGCTTGAATGCGAAGTTTTGCTGTACCCAGGGTACTCACCAGACATAGCGCGTCCTGATTATGAGTTAATCAGATCAATGCACCACACCTTGGCTGGTATGCGGTTTCGAAATGCTGAAGAATTGACAAAATGGGTCGATGATTGCAACGCTGCCAAACCCATATCGTTCTTTCGATATACATCGCTGTAAGTTGTCGAAAAATATTTCAATTAATATCTATTTGATCAACGTTTCTCAATAAATACCTTTATCAAAAGACAAAATGATCAAAATAAATGCAAGCACCCACCAGCATATAAAATAAATGAAGAAATTTTCGATTGAAATCTTTTATAGGGCATATCCTGCACACGTGACGGTTGTGTGTTTTTCCGTGTACGGCAATACTTTTTTCCCTTCCTCTAACTAATTAATCACTTGAAGTTTTTAATTAATTATGATATTTGTAACATTAAATGTGTTGATATCATTTAAGTTTTCGCACCGGGCACTGGATGCTTCAGCGCTTTTCTTGGGCTACATTTCTTCTCTACTTAATCTACTAACTAAAGTAGATTTTTCTTTTTGCTCCAATCCCATGCCCCTATTCCTTGTCCTTATGGGTGCCGTGTAGGCATTTTTTGTTTATTTTTATTAGATTTTCTTGGCTTTTCTTTGGCATCCTACTACGATGAAATGTTTACATTAATCATGTTTCGCCAAGACAGGTCCGGGCTAAAGACGAAGACATTTGCAGATCACGAGTCTGACTAAATCAGCTAATGGGTATAACGATAGACTTTTTAACGAATTTAATTGAGCAAAATGTATTCAAAGTACTTGGGATCGCTTTTAATACGAGAAAGAATATTCATTTGTCACTTTTCTTTAAATTTTCTATATATATTTTTTTTTTTTCAAAGATCATTTGTGGCAAATGTAATGTCAAACTGCTTCCCTCTGATTATAGAAATCGAGCGAAAACTACTAACTCGCGCTTATTGCGAAAAGCCCACTATTCTCTTTCCTTTCGGAGAATTTCCCTTTTTCTAATTCAATCATTAAGTGTAGGAACATTTTCCATAATGTATGCATATGAATGCAAAAAGAAGAAACCTTATCGGTGATTTTTATCATAAAAGGTTTCCTTTGCCATGCACGTTAGAAAGGAATTTCTCCTCTCTTCCTGTCTGTCTGTATGTGCACTAAATCCATAAGTCTCTTTTATGTTATGATGTACGCAGGCGCCTTTTGACCTACTCAGCTTTAAAAGATAACTGCGAAGAAAAAGAAGAATTTGCATTAAAAGATAATCAGAAAATTCCGAAAGGAAAAGTAACAAGACGAAAAAGACATTTCACCGTGTAACTGCTATTATATAAGTAATAATGCTTAACATTGCAACAAATCTTAAATGATGCCAGTTTGCCAATGATGTGGATAATCTTACTTGCAAATGAAAAGAAAAAAAAAAAAAAAAAAAAAAACAAATAACACTCAACGGAATGTAAACAAAGAATCTAAATAACATTTATTAGATATATGTAACATATATGTAACAATAAAAAAGAAATTTCTCTTAAAAAGTTTTCAAAAGAGTTAAATTTCAAAAATTTCAATTTTCTAATCATCGACCAAGTTTCCAGGTCAATCAAAGGTGAAAGTTCATGGCTTTGTTTTTACTAAAATTTCAAAAATTTTTCTCAATTTTAAGTTTTTTTAAATAAAATTTTTTTTATTTATTTATAAATAGTGCAAGGACCAAAGACACCTCGCTCGTTTCGGCCCTTCATGCGGCTTAAAACCCGCACGTTAGTATCGCTAGCTATTAGTGTATATATACGTAGGCTGTATTTATATGTAGGTTATATATATAAGGTTGTATTCATAAGAGTATATACTTATGGGTTGTATTTATGAACACATAAGCTTATCATTAGGCTGCACTGCATTAGCCTGCACTGCCCAATACAGTACCGCCGTACGGAGAGCACTGGGAAACACAGTATTGTAGCTAGGCTATCGATTAGTAACTCCGATCCGATATTAGGAGAAGAGGAATAGAGCTTCCGACTTACTTCCTCTTGACTGAACCGCCGTCGAGGTAATACATAAAAGTAAGAAAAAATCCATCATCATCCGTTAGAATCTCATAGGATATAGTGGCCAAATGCGAGGTATTTGGGCAAGGGACTCGCCCGTTCCCTCTGTGGCAAACTGGCGATCAATTGTTGATTTACATTACGTTAAGTATGGGTATTCTAGGTTTAATGTTTAGCTGTTAGGCTCTTTAATGACACAAGTGAATTAATAAACAGAAATCGAGTTATAACGTCAAACGGGATTAGAGTTTCCTTTTCCTAAGTGGAAAAGTCACCAAGGTGAGGATGCCTGAATAGCCGCTGAGGTTATCCTGGCATCATTCTATTAAAGATAAATTTTTCCAGCAAAGGAAAAATATCAAACTTGACAATACAGAAATCAGCTGCAGTGAATACTCAGGAAAATTACTCAATCCACACAATTAAAAGCTTAGCCTAGTTATAAAGTAAAGTAAATAGGTAAGAAAGTTATATTCGACTGGAGCCGAATCTCTCACACCCACCGTCACTGCAATCTTCAGCGACTCACGTTCTATTTTCATAATAAAAAGGAAGGGATAAAATTAATCTCTCATCTTCTGCTTTACTAAATGGTGTTCTTAACAAAATTCCATCTATCACGTCGTGACGTCTTCCATAACTAATTCAGAATTATCAAACTTAGTTTTTCGCATTCTACTCTTCAAGCCTTTTTATATGATGCGCATATAGACGACATTGTTAAGAAATATTTTATCCATCGTGCAGTGACGTCCATCACAATTATTTTCGAATTAACGCATTTGTAGGCAGGTAATATATCTTCGTTTGAGGAATTTTACACATAAAAAAGTTTTTGCATAAAGTAAATTCAGGCTTCTTTCTATCTTTTATAATCCATGAGTAATAGTAAACAAATGTTTTTTGAAAGCCGTAGAGTTGCACTCAGTTGCACTGTGGATTTGTCCTTTAGCCAACCAACTAATTTTCAATACCAACGTCCAATGTTTTTGTCATATTTGTAGCCGATGTTTTTTTGTCGTGAGAGTTACAACAGCGTATGCCATACTGACACACACACACACACGGACAGACATGGCCTAATCAAATCAGAATTTCACGCTGATCAAGCATAAATACACTTTATATGGTCTCTGAAGTTTCCTTTTACATAATGAAGACAAACAAAATGAGTATAACCCCAGCATCCTACAGTGGTGGGTATAATAGCGGAAAAAAAATCAAAAAACTTATATATAAGATAAACGCGTTCATTCCAAAAAATTATTTTCATATTTTGCGTTTATTTTAATTTCTTTTACTAGTGAAGAAATTATATTCAGGCATAATTAGGGACTTTGCGTGGAACCGATTCGAAATGTAATAGTTGTACAAAGAAGTTCTCTGGGTTGAAATTTTCTGCTTTCATATGTTTCGAAATTTCAGCTTTAGATAACTTTAAAATTGATGTTGCCGTGATTTACAAGCTATCGTTCATTGCAAATTGCACCAAATTGTCTAAAATTATTCTTATTTCTATCCGCCTGAGTGGCCGAGTAGGCAAGAATCTCGACTAGCCACTCAATGGTCGTGGGTTCAAATCTCAAGTGCGGTAGAGTTTTTAATAAAGCCGAAAGCCTTAGATGCTAGTGCTTTAAGACTTTAGTCTTAGAATTTATTCTCTGCCTAAATTTATAATAACAATAATAATAATAATAATAATAAATTCTTATTTCTATTATGGGTCAATTTTGATCACCGCATAATAAAACTTACAGTTTTATGCTCTACAATCAATTTTTGGTGACAAACCTTATTAGGATAGGTTGCACAAAATAGGCCGAGATGGTCCAAACGTGCTGCAGTTCATTTTTTTTTTTATGTTATGGACACAAGTTTTCGTTATATAAGAGGGGGCTAGCCGATCCAAAGTTTTCATACCGATTTAGAATGCCGAAATACTAGGACTCCGCCACTTTTCCCGAGAAATTTTGAAAATTGCAATTTTTTTCCATATAATGACTTTTCAGAATAGGGTGGCACATAGACAGTGGTCCGAACCATTTTCAGTAGCGTTCCTCTGTGGGTCAAAACCTGGCACTGTACCAAATTTTATCAAAATATCTCAAAAATTGCGACCTGTAGTTTGAATCACACGGACAGATGGAAGGACAGACTTATATCAAATCGAATTATAATTGGTGTAGTAAATCTATCTTAAACTCTCCTGTTTGTTACATACGGCATAGTGTGGTGTAGGGTGTAAAGATGGAATTATTTTCGAGACTGCATTTTATTCTATTGTAAATTGTAAAAAAAAAAAAAGTTCAACTGCACGAAATGATTACGAAAATGATTAAGTCCGCTTGGAGTGTACAGTATAGTAAACAGTGAGCCGAAAGCGCTTTACGAGATTTCGCGCAAAAGATTTAAGTCTTGAAAACGTTGTGCAAGTGCGTCTCCAGCAAAAGCAACTCAACTTGGAGCTTGGAGAAATACTCTCGTTTGTGAATTTTTTCTCTAAACCTTTCCTACGAGATAAGGCCACGAATTAAGCCACGAAATATGGTCCATATAGCAAGGGCCTCCGCAAGCACAAGTAGCAAAAATTTAAACATTATTCTAACAAATATTTGCATCTCGCCAAAAAATTCATGAAATTTATTTGTACAACTAACATATTCATTTCGTAGGTAGTTGCCAGACTTGTTCCTTGCTCCTTGTTCGCAAACACGGATATAATGTTTTTACAATGATCCATAAACCATATACAACGCTTTAGATAGGCATATAAGATAAACCATCATCTAGTTCTAGTTCCTTTATATATTTTTACGACCAATGGTCTTTATATGAATTTGCAGGTGTATGAAAATCGATTCCTATTTTCTCAAGGACGCACTAGTTGACAATTTTCATTAATTTTCTTTGAAGTTGAATTACAAGAGTTCAAGAAATCTATAATTCTTAAAATATGTATAAGAAGAAGAATCTGAAAAACTCATTTTGCTGTGAGTGCAGCAGATATTTCAAAAAATCATTTTTTTTTTAAATATAACTTAATTTGTGAATATATTTTCAACAGTGAAAGAGAAAAATGAAAATGTTTGGTAAGAACGTTTTTCTTCCTTCATTCAGGTTTTTGCTCACTCACTGTGTTGTCTTTCGAAAGTATCAATTACATTTGAATTTTTTTAATTCTCTTATCATTACAACCGATCGCCATAAATATTTTAAATCCCATTCTTGTAGTAATTCAAAAGGACTTGTTTATACTATTTGAAAATCAAACGTTCATTTGTAGTAGCTACCTACGGCACGTTTTAATTGTAAAGCCCATCTTAGATGGTAATGGAACGAAACGCCCTTAGCAAATAAAAGAAAAGCGGAAAAAAAAAATGAAAGAAAGAAAGAAAAACAAATTTATTCTTGCCAATGGAAAATTCTATTGCAAATATCTTCCGAGATAGTAATAATTACTTAATGATTACCATTGCAAAGCATAATTATGTATATGCCCATAAGGCAGACTTGATCTTTTCTTATTCACTTAGCGGAGATCGTTCCACAAAAGCTAAACGCGATTGGTAATCGTTTAAATCGTGCATTCATTCGATTTTCATTCTATTCATTTTAGCGACAATTGTTGCTTTCGTCCAAAAACATTTATGTGCGTGTGTGTGTTGGAAAGATGTAATGCAGTTCGACAAGCTGAATTTTGTGCCCGTCTGAGAAGCATATTCCAAAAATAGGAGATTGAAGATTATAAGCAACGCCAAGTGACCGCCAAGGAATAGGAATACATTCTCTTTTACTATTCCTTAGGTAAATATTAAAATACCTTTGAAGTAAGCACTCATACTTCGAACTTCGAAAATGAAAATCGTTTTATTTAAATCCATGTAAAGACGATTACTGAACATAGTATTAGGGTGGTGCATAACTATCAGGCATTTTTACGAGATGTTCTCAGGTGTTCTTGAAAATTTGGACAAGTTCGGTCGAATACGAGGATGAGCCATCCAGCCAATTTCCGTACCTTTCCAAACTTTGCAAGAGCACAAACGATACTTGAATGGTCCACATGAAGTTGTCGGCCAACATTCAAGTTGTCAAGCTTTCGTCCCCTTCCACGGCTGCCAAAAGTGCCTGATGGGCGACCTCCTCCTGACTTATCTTGCAAGCTAGTGTCGCCGGATTTGAAATGAGTAAACCATTCCCTGCATCAACTTTCACTGATTGTGTCCTCGCGAAAGGTCTGCGCTGCTTTCCATGCTTTCTCAAAGTATTATAGCGTAATATGACGAATAAAAGTGTGGTTATGGACAAGCATTTTTCTAACCTAAAAGTATTATTATTATTATGATTATTATTATTAAAAATTTAGCCAGAGAATAAATTTTAAGAGTAAAGTCTTAAAGCACTAGCATCTAAGGCTTTCGGCTTTATTAAAAACTGCTAGTCGAGACTTTTTCTTACTCTGTCACTCAGGCGGGTCTAACCTAAAAGTAAAACGATATTATCATTCGTAAATTTATAAAATATTTTATTGAAATATAGCAGGTAAAAGAAATGCCTGGTAATTATGCACCAATCCAACATAATGATCGTTTTCTGAATCACATCACAAACATATCACAAGTCACAAGCATTATTCTACGCGGTATTTTCCCCGACTTAATAGCATTCTTTTATAACAAAATTATTGCTTCGGCATACCACATTTGATACAAAGTCACAAAAACACATTGATTTTTCTTATGACTAGTTGCCAGTCACAACAACAGAATATGGCTGTAACAATAATAGACTTAAGGAAGCATAAAAAATAATAATTTGATCATGGAAAACACAAAAATAACAATGGATATTATTGGTAGGAAAAATGCCCGTGATATCGGTACAAATTCGCCTAAAATAGGCAAACAAATTTTAACAAACTAGGATCAAACTGGGATCGAGCTATTAAAAAGTTTGCACTAAAATGTTTGGTTCACTTTTTTTTTATAACTACCACCGATGGATGGGGGTACACTCATTTTGTCATAATGTTTGCAAAATGTTCCCGAAAGGAAACTTCAGAAATCCTATAGAGTATATATATTCTTGATCAGCATGCAATTTTGACCCATGTCTGTCCATCCGTATGTATGTACGGTGTGTGTTGTAAACATTCCGGTGGTCGCAAAGATGAAAACATCGACTTCAAATCTGACCGAAACGTTGAAAGCTCTTGCTCGCAAGTTAATATTAAAATCTAGCCAAATTGGTTAAGGTACAAGCCCTCACTAAAACATGCAACTCTATTCTCTGCAACTCTATTTCTCTAAACAAAAATTTTATGGGATTTAGCTCTTTACTCATAAATTATAAATGACAGAATTCCAAAATTTCCAGTGTTTACTTTACTCTTTACTACATCTTATGTTCAAAAATTCAACAACTCGCCCGTAACCAGTCAAAGTTATAGACGAAAGGTGTGGCAGGTGTGGTCGAGTAAAATAATGTAACAAATATGACAATATACATATGCATATATATATATATATTATAAATATTCGTGGAGAAATAAGCAAAGCAAAGAGTCTCTACTAACAGCTCAATGGTCGGTAAGGTTTTCAATTAAGCCGATAGCCTTAGATATGCTAGTGTTTTAAGACTTTAGAGTTCGATTTTATTCTCCATCCAAATTAATCATAATAACGATCATTTTTTCGTATTTTTTGTTGTAATAAATTTCATAGAAATATGCCGGAGCATAAAATGTAGAACTTTTCAATGTGAAGTATAAACGATAACAAGAAAACACGTTGCTTCTGCTTTGCGGACATTTGAGAGATTGTGAATAAAAGATACTTAGCAGCGTTACTGCTGTCGCTAAAAACGAAACACAAAGATTCGAAAAAAGTCTCATAGTTTGAATTTAAAAAAACACTTTGAACCCTCTTGTTGCTTAATTGCGTCTCTGCTTATACATACAATAAAGGAACCATAGTTGCATTTCTTAGTGTATAAGAAGTCGTTGCTGAATTACCAAACGTTCAATTTACGATATCTAGTATTAGGTGTTCATCTGTTGTAATTATATTATTACAAGACTTTGAATTATATTTGAATCAAGAAAATTATCGTTCATAGGCTTAAAAGTCATTCAGCAAAATCAGTTGCACAAAATAAATAAAAAAATTGCATAATATATTAAATTTATGAATACACAATTACACCATGTAAGGTAAGGGCAAATTATTCCTACAATTCTTTTAATTATGAAAAATGTCTTCATATTTCTATAGAAAATTCTTACTGAAATTTATTCAAGCATTTGACAAACATAAAGTTTTAAATTCTCTAATATGATATAAAGGATGTAACAAAACCATTAACGAACATGATGAGAACAAAAGGGCAAGTAAATAAATGCTAACTAACTCCAATAATGCTGCTGTGGATAACATAAACATCGAAAGTTCCTGACAATTTACTGGCTCGTATTTTTGACAAAGGCATGGCGCTTCTTATTGTTTAATTTTCCCTTCTACTAACTCCTAAAAGCATTTTGTTTCAAGGCGACGTTAAAGAGTGCACCCAAACCAGAAGTTAAAGAAACGAAGAAGAAGAAGTAAAAATGAAAAATAGCATACTTTAATTGCCTATGGAAAACAACCTCAGAAATCAACATCAGAAAAATTTTCTAATTATTTTGATTTATGTTTTGTTTCTAACATTTGTTTGTTTGTTTATGGAGAGAACCATTGCGTGGAACTTAATTTATGGAGAGAACCATTGGGTGGAACTTGTTTTGTTAATGTGTAAGAGAAGGATTTTAGACACAAACCGAGCAGCAATAGAAACAAATGGAAACGACCCGTGTCAGAGACAACAAAATGATAAGATTTCCACATATATCGTTTAAAATTATAGATAGAGGAATTTCAGGGACTTTTAATTAACACCTATTTGATTGCTTGCTCTTTCATTCTCACTATTTGTAGGGGCAAAATTTACTTGTAAAATCTAAAGAATAGTAACAAATATAATTAACTTCACATTGACGAATAAATCTCTCTTGTATAATCCGTGTAGTAAAAGATCGAATCCCCCTCATATCAAATTGGTCATTGTTGAACATTATACTGAACTTGGTAGATTTTTACGGTGTTTCATTTACTGTTTTAATATTGGCCATAGGTGAACTTGTAGCGGTTGGTTGGATATACGGTGAAATTTAGATAATTAAGAAAAAGAAGAATATAAATTTTAATTATAATTCTTAGGCGTAAAAAGATTCTACGAAGATATCAAATTCATGCTGGGCATGAATACGCATTTATTGGCGTTTATGCTGGTCTTTAATATCACCAGCCATATTGTATGGTAGTACTGATCTATACTCTTTTGGATTTGTGTGTTTGCAAGTGTTCTTTACCTTCAAATACAATATAACTCCAGATTAGCAATTTCTCATTTGCTTTTTTATGCATTGTTAAAAATGCTTCTTACTTCAATTTATTTATATGTTTTTGTTGTTGATTGTATCTTGTCGTTCGTTGATAAAGAAATACAAGTCAATTTTGTCCCTAATTAATATATTTTATTAATTTTTTTTGTTGAGAAACGAAAGCCACACGTAATGCAAAATCAAACGGCTTTCAAGTTACATCATTAAAAGGAGACTAGATTAAAAGGAAAAGTATAAGTTTAGTTCGCGTATTTTCCAAAACACTAAACATCTATAGGAGATGAATAAGATAATACAAAAAACGCCTGTTTTTCACAAGAGAAAAACGATTTTTAAAGAAAGACTAGTTAGCCAATTTTGACAATTTATCAATAGGGCATGAAAAATTGACGGCTTTGTGCTTTTTTGGTCTGTTATTTCACAGAATTGAATCCCTTTTGTCGGTAAAATTGAGTATTTGGTCTGTTATTTAACAGAATTGAACCCCTTTTGTCGGTAAAGTTAGGTATTTGGTCTGTTATTTAACAGAATTGAACCCCTTTTGTCGGTAAAGTTTGGCATTTCACATAGCTGATTGGCGTTGCCATTTAAGTTGTTAAGTTGGGCTTTTAACCATTTATATATATTATAAGCGACTCTGTGCTTTGCCTTTCAGCAGGGAATTTAGCGAGGGCGTTGTTTAAAAATTATCACGGTTTAATTCTAAGCTAACTTGTAAAATACAAGAAATTTTAAATGTTCGATATTAACCTTTGACACATTCAATTAGGTAAAAATCTTCACACTTTCAAGCGTGTATGACATTAAGAATCTATGACTAAGAAAATAGGATTACGATCATTTAAAGTCTCTGAAGGGCTAGTCAGCAAACATTGTACGAATATATGTGTACTAGTTATACATTTTAACTCGCCTCTCTCCATAGGTATTATGCATGCACTGGCACGACATTGAGTTGCAAGTCGAGACTCTTGCCACTCAGGCGGATACCTTGTAAAATTAAATAAGTTTAGTTCGCGTATTTTCCAAAACACTATACATCTAGGTTTACCCTTATTGAATTGAAAGGACATATGCGATTTTTTAAAATCATTCCTTTGTTCCCATATGTTAATATAACGAATAAGGCAATTTCAAATGACTTGCAGCTTAGCTTCTCTTTTTCGATGTATTTTTCGATGAGCATACAGACCGGAAGGATGGGCGAACAATTTATCACACCCTAAACATTTATACGCTCTTTCTTAATGAACATTAAGATGGGAAGGCCGCTCCACATTTTATACAGATATGAGTAGGCGGTTTTTCAGAGTGAGAGATTCAGAGTGAGAGTGTATTCGCAATTGACTACGTCTGTTAAAACGTTTATCACATATGTCACAAACAAAATTTCGTTCTTTTAAGTGCTGGCTACTACGATGACTAATTAAGTCCAGTGAAGAAGAAAAACTTCTATCACAGAATTCGCACACAAAAGGACGCTCGCCGGTATGAATGCGTTCATGACGGCGTCGATTACTAGTAGAAGTAAAAATCTTCGCACAAAAAAGGCACGTTTTTTGATCCAAAGGTAACATTAAAATATATTTTTCTAAAAATCATCTAGAGGAGATGATAGAAGAGCAAAAGCGACCAAGTCAAGAAAAAAGAATCGGTCACAATCAGGAAAAAGAATAATAATTTTTTTTATATATATGTTTATATATATTAATAAAAGTATTTTAAATGTATAATAAAGCTATTTATTTTATTTATATTTAAACATAAATTACATAAATTAATGTACAGCAACAGGAAAGGCCAGTTTGACTTGCCCAATGACAAATGAAAGCGGTTGAAAAAGTGTTTGTTGCTATAAGCTCAAACTAGACGATGGTTATATTTTTATTTAAAATTAAATTTTGGATTTAATGACAACAAGCGCTTTTTACGACACATCGTTGGGACATTTAAAGTCGAATGCCCGGTTTGTTTGGATTCTTTATTAAGAGCCAACACTGTATCATCGGTCTGTTGACATAAAAATTGCTTCGAATCATCTTTAGGAAGAACCCATTGACTTGATATAATACTAGCATCGCTTTCCATCTCTCCACTCCCTTCATCGTCTTCAGTTTTTATATTTGACTTTTTCTCAGCTGCTGACAATCTGCCGCTCCATCTGGGGTAATACTCCTTCTTCTTTCCTGCTTGTTAAAGATGTCGTAAAAGATTTTTTCCCCGATAACATGCTTTGCTTTTTTGAAATAATTTTATTTTTTATACAAAGCAGGTTATCCCCATCACCATCAAGGCTTCGACGCGTTTTTTCCATTCCCGCATAGTAACTGCCGTGAGCAGGTAAGAAGTGCGATTATCAAGATTTCTTTCATCGTAGCTGTAGTGAATCAGAGTACACATACCACTCAGCGACTGTTTCTCTATCTCTTTCCGTTTCCTCATTTCTCGTATTATAGGAATAGGAGATATCATCTAAATGATTGGTTGGTCATAAAAAAAAAAGAAATAAATATCGCTTCTGGTTATCTCTTTCCATTATGAATTGGTTTGCTTTTTTAAGAGATCCTTAGGGGGGTTTTGATCGATATTTTGATATTCCGAGCATTTAGTCCTTTGTACCTTCAATAGAGATTAACATTACCAGACGAATATTTTTACTGGTTTACCAGTTCAATATTACAACCTGAATCCAGCAAAGCCCCTTTTCTGTCTTCAAGTATTTTGAGCAGAGGTGGTGGAATCACAAGCGGAAGATCGTTTGTATGGAAAACAAAGAAGAGCGAATCCAAATGGCTGTCTTAAGAACTTTGCTGGTATCGCGTCAGACTGCAAATGAAGTTATGATCCTATCTATTTTATTAAAAATTGGACAACCGTAATTTAACAATCTATGAACGAAATTCATGCCAACAACAACCCGCCTACACATACCGGGAGAAGATAAACAAAAAAGCCTAAAGACATGGACAGCAAGTTCTACTGAGTTCGCGGTGACTGAGTTCCCATTGGGAAATGCATATTGATTTAGAGAAATGTACGATTTCATTGCAAGATCGCAGTGATTGGCTCAGGCAATTTCGGAAGCATGATGAAATGCTTAAACATATTATTTTCATGAAAATTGAAAAAGTGCTATGGACAGTGTATATGAAATGTTGATGTCTAGAAAAACTTTTCACTTCCTTCCATTGCACTTGATTTTTAGGGATCTTTTCCAACACTTTCCGATCTATATCTTAACCAATTTCACATTCTTATTTATCAACATTAATATAAAAATTTTGTTTTTTTTCTATATAGAAAAAATGAAAAAGCGTTAAGTTGTGGTTGTCCTAACCGTTTTTGTTATTCCACAAAGTTGCTTAGGTTTACCGAGAATTTTCTTTCTATTTAATGAATGCGTCAATCTGTTCACATTGTAAGGGAGAGTGTATACAACCGTTCTTGTAGGCAAGTGACTAAAAGGTTTAACGGGACACAATGAGTCTTCGCATATATTTCCAGAAAACAAGTCGGTTGAATACAAGAAAAGATGACGGACAGGCGGGAAGATACGCTTAATTCATATCAGAAAGTGATTCCGAGTCAGTAGGTATAATAAAAAGTGGATTCATCTGGGTGTTGCATACCAACAGGACGAACAGGATCTTCCCAACTTGATATTATATAATTACAAGACTTACTTTTAATGGACAAGTAAGACAAGTGTGCATATAAGTATCATCCTCTTTATTGTAAGTGTCTTCTCTCAATTGATGTAAGTGAGTTGCTTTAGTCTCCTTTGAAAACAAACTACAACGCACTTCCATGCGCAACTAAATCATTTCGCTTTTCCAAGCGGTTCTCATGTTGTTGCATTAGTTCATTTTCGTCGCCCGTTACTCTACTTGCAAACGTATAAAAAATTTAATTCCATCGCTTTGCACATTGCGAGGATTTTTACGGTTTATGTAGATTAAGGGGGATCACGTTTATCAAAGTCGCAGTCTTTTAACAAATAGTCAATGCGTGTAATCAATGCATGTTCGTCTTCTGGATCGCAGCATTCATCGCAAGCATTATATCTAAAGTTGTTTATTAAAAATGAATCAACGCATTTTGGGCATTCTTCATAACTAACCTGATACGTGGTACAGGACTATGAACAGTGGCATGCTTCGAATAGAGGAAGCTAAACGTACTGCACGCGAAGAGTATAATCTTGAAGAAATAGTTACTAGTCCAGATTCAGCGGAAGCAATAGTTAATTCGCAAACTGTCCTTTTAAAAACGAATTAAATGAATTTCCAGTCGGTTGCCATTAAACTCTTTTCAAAACCGTGAAATTTCTTCTTTGCCCGCAGAACAAAAATTGCTAAGGTTATGTGTCTCCTTATTCTGCGCAGAAGACTCGACAATTCGAAAGACCACGATACGACCTTTACTAAATGTGGCCTAATGCCTAATGTAAGGGAAACAAGATGGTAGACTCAAGCGAAAGAGACCATCTGTGTGGTTTGATTGAACCAGTGTTTTATATTGCCTCCATTTCCAGTACATCTTTTTGTTTACCAGCTATTACATATATTTTTAATTACACACATATGCATATGTAAGGACATGTACATAAAGTTCACGCAAACTAATGAATAAATATCTTTACTTAAAGATTGAGAGAAAGTGAGAATTCCACTAAATTAAAAGATTTTGTAAATTGTTTTCATTGTGTTTTGTCTTACCTTTCACTTAAACTTATGTAAAGGAAAATTTATTAAAAGAAGGAGCAGATATATTATGTTTTTTTGGTATATGAAAGAGGAACGGAGAAGCTATATACCAGCGCTAATTATTTCAGAAACGAAGCAACAACAACGAAATTGACATTTTATTAAAAAAAAAGAGAATAATGTAAGATTGATCATGAAAAGTAGGTGGGTAACAACACAAGTTTGAGATATTAAATGAAAAGAGTATCCCCCTCCACCCAAGGCATAGATAAAATACGATAACATGAAGTTTATATGACGAGAGATATGAAGTCGACATCATTTTATGACCGTTCAAAATTATAAATTAGTATAAAATACTAAACAAGGTTAAGGGGCTGAACGTAACGGCTGCATTTTGCATTGCTAAGGCAAAAAAATTTAGTATAAAAGCTTCTCATTTGATTGAATTTTATTTACAGAACCATTAACAAAGCGCAAAAAAGTTAATGAAGCGTAAAATTTCTTTGAAAAGTGACTGTTCGAAGCAGAGCACTTAAACATATTAACAAATCAAAAAACAAAATTCTTTTCGCACAACGAAGGCTAGCATAATATTTTAATTTCATATTTTCTTATTTTTTTTTTTATTAATAAATAAATATCTTAAAATCATATGGTGCTTCAGGTGTTCACCATATGGTGCTTCAGGTGTTCATCATATGTTTTCATTTGTTTTCATAAATACATCACTGCTTTGCTGCTCGTGGAAAGTTTAAAATTTTGCAAAAATTTGCATCGATGCAATGAGCAATGGAATCTTCTTGTTCTACTATACGTGAAGAAGCTATCAAATTTTATTTTGATAGCTCGTGCATGAAGCAAACTGCAAATGCTGGAAATACTTATGTTGGAGCTATAACAACTGACGAACAACGTGACCATGCTTAACAAAATCAACGGTTGCGGCTTACTTGTGCTGAATTCGTTAATGACACCCTACGCCGCCTGCGGTAGAAGGGTATATTAAGTTTTTGCCGACTCGAGATGGACCAACTTTTTATTACGAATCGATCTAAGCTTGTGTGCCTTGGTTCGGATCGGACAATATTGTCAACCATTTTCCATATAGCGGCTTATCTTGAAAGGTTGTTACATGAATAACTGTAAGGTGATAGAGAGCATCTAGTAATGGTCCGTTGCCCACTATAGCCTATTTACTTTATTCTCATTTATAGAAAGCCAAACCATGGAGATTGGTAAAAGTTGGTATAAAGGGTTCTTATGGCAAAAGAAGATATGAAACGTTCAATGGATGTACGGTATGTACGAAAAAGCATTTTAATACTGAAAGATATTAAATTTAAGTTTTTTATTACGAAACCTTCCCTTTCCCTTGAATACACAATCTAACGTATAATTACTATTTTTATATGAAATATTAGTAAAATTTGAATATTATAAATATTGCACTCAGTTATTGTAAAAAATGCTGGCAAATGAAGCATATTTTTAAAGTATTGTGACCAACTCCCCATTTTAACATCCCTTTATGCCTATGTTTATTCGTAAAAAAAATTTTTTTGGCAATTTGTTAAACCGAAAAAACAAATGGCAATTAGTACAATTTTTTCAGCATTTCATTTCCACGTGGCCTTATTTTGGTATAGGATCTACTTGTTTGTTCAATTTCAAAATTTTTGGTCTGCTGCGATGACGAATTCCACTAATAATAAAAAACAAAAGCTTTACAAATTTATAAAAGATATATAGTGCCAAAGATTATATAAACCATAGTACTAAAATTTCCTAGTTAGTCATAGAGTTGTTCTCTTACTTTTAAAGTGAACTTGGCAGCTCTTTTAAATGCACACAGATAGAGCAGATGAGAGAATGACAACTAGCTGACGTGAAATAATTTCGAAAGTAAAGACAAGAGAACTCGTAGCAATTAAGAGGGCTTAATTAAAAAAATTCCTAAAAATTAAAATGTAATTAAATATAAATATATAATTTTAATTAAAAATCTTTAGAATCTTGAAGATAAAGGAAATGCAACTGAATGGAATCGTGAAAATCTCATTAATTTTTTGTTTGTCTTACTCAACGCGAAGAAGAAAGAAAATACAAAATTGATAATCTTCCAAGTATATAAAAAACGCATATTTGTGTATAAAATAAGAAATGTTATAATAGTAAATTTCGTGTCGTGTAGTGAGCACATATATTCAGTGATTTGGAGACAGTTGATGTTGTAGAGCCACTTTCTGTAAACCTCTTACTCTTCTCTCTCCTATTTTATCAAACGAATTGCAATCTTCCTTGACCAAAAAACAAAGTTTTCATATGATAGGAAGCAAAAAAAAAAATAAAAATAAAATACAGTGTGTGTGTTGTGTTCGTTAAAGTTTTGCTTTTGTGACATTTATTAGTATCAAGGCTCTTTTTTTAATCCCTTTCGAAGCTTGAGTCTTCTTAATCCGTAATTGTAGAGTCGCGTTGGTGTGTGCGCGTACGGGCACTTATATCGAAGTTCAATACATGAAATTATTTTTATTAAATTCCCTAGAACACGATATTTTCCTTTGATTTTCACGTATTTCAGATTTGTTAACGTTTGGGAGAATTTTAATAATTGGGTTATGGCAACCCTTTTAAAGAAATTTTGATTTTGCTACTCTTGTTGTGTTCACTCTCGCCATCTCCTCAACAAGCAAAAAATGCTCTCTCTGTCATCTGGATTAGAAACAACACAAATTGACTTGACATTTACCTAGTGAACGAAAAAGAGCAAGTGTAAAAGCAGGAGTGAATTTACGTGGAAGAGCCGTTTGCGACATGCACGCGAAGTAGAAAAAAGAAACGTTTTATATATTTCAATATCTTAATTTAAAAACAAAAAGATATTGATAAGTGAATCTCCATCGCAAGTCAATTTAAACGAATAACCTTGGCAGCCGATTTGTGTCTTATTTTTGTTTTGTTCTTTTGTCGTTGACCCTTAAACATATGTTTTGGTAAACGCGTACATAAATGTGCATAATTTTGCTTAGCAATTATAAAAAATAAAAAAAAATTAGATTTCTTGTTTAGCTAATTATGATTGCATCTCGCTACTGCTAAATGGCTAAGAAATGTACGCATTTCGTTACATTACATTTAAGGTTATCTATAGGAAAAACGGATATGTGTGGGTGAGCGGGTTGCATACAGTAGAAAAGAAAATCAAGAAACGTGTCATTCCTACCGATCGATGTAAACGCTAATGATGATGTTAATCTATTGACCGATGTAGCCCGCGACTAAAAAAATATATATGTATTAATTATGCATTAGAGTGATAAAAAAATTTCTCAGTTTATTTTAGGCTTCATCTGAAGTGTAAGAAAACCGCAATTGAGGCAAAGAGTTAAAAGGACAAATTTTATAACAAGATTCAACAACTACTAAGTGTTCCTTATAAACATTAATGTTTAGTGAATGTAATCAAGAAACGTCTATAAATCAACTTTAAATCCATCAGCATTCAGTAAAACATCCACATTTAACCGAACCTGCCAATAATTAAAACTAATTTATAAAAATTAAAAATTTATTGAATTTTCTTTAAGATTGATGGTATTTTGGTGTCTGCAATTTCATAAAAATTGCTACGCCAGAAGCCAAGCATAAAAGGCCTAAAAATTCCGAAATCTTCGAACACAACATCGACGTTGCAAAAACTCAAAGCTAAAGCCACCGGCGGCTCGGTTAAACGTGGTAAAAAATCGACAACATCGAATCCAAAGTCAACATCGGCAACATCATCATTAAATTCACCATTCAACCCAACAGCGGCTTTAGGATTGCAAGGCGGTGGTGGCTCCAACGTTGTTTACGGTGGAGCAATTGGAAATTCTTCTATTTCGCCAAACAGTTATAGCTATCAGAAACGCAGTGGCGTCACTACGAGCGACACTGTGCTTGGAGTTGCTCCAGCTTTTATTTACGGTGCGGCTGGCGGTAACGACAGCAGTTGTGGTGGTGGTGGTGGTGGACCAACTTTTGAAGAATTGTCTACTGTTGCGGCAAAACACAGTTTTAATTCAACAAAGAAATCATATCATCAATATAATAATAGCCACAACCACAACATCAATAACAGCCAGAATAATAGTGCCAATCTCAATTATTCAGCAACGACAGTTTCAACATCTTGCACTTCCCTGCCACAATTGCCATCAAATACAACAACAACAATGATGATGATGAAGCAGAAGATTTCATTAGCTGACCGTTTAAATATCGGCGATGAGGTGCGCGAATTAAAATTGGGCTGCACGTTTAATTCCAAAAATACAACGAATGCATTTCACACGATTAAATGTAAGTAACTAAAACAATCACTTTGTACACTTTATATTTCATATAATTTTTTGACCTTAAAAGGAAAGAAAATCACTAAAAACAATTAAAAGATTTTTGCCAAACAGTTACAGGAGATATTTCCATAAAAATATTAAAAAAAAAAAAAATGTTTAGTTTTTTTCATTTGAAACAAAAATTTTATTCTGATTTAAAGGATGTTAATACATTATAAATACCCAATAAAGTTGGCGAAAATAAAAAAAAAAATGTATCATCCTTTTACACTTTCAGACGATTTCAAACCTTTAAGCGTGGACAAAAATCGTGTTGCTACCGTGGATGTTGGCTCAAACAATCAAGTTACAGTTACTGTGCCAAATTTAGGTAAGTTCATCCAGAAGGAAGTCTAAGAGGTCTTATAAAAAATATATATATTCTTGGTCAACATCAAATCAAATCCTAAAACAAGATAACCATGGCCGTCCGCCCATTGTCTGCTGTAAAGTTTCTGCTTTTCAAAGGGAATAGAAAATAGCTCATAAACTATAGGAGATAAATCTACAAAAATTTGACCGTGTATTCTATGGGAGATGATGTAGTTCCTCTACAAAAAACTAAAAAAATCTACTTAATTGTATAGTGCGTCACAATTTCATTTTTTTTTTTTTGTTTTCAAAGGTTTATAAAACAGAGAATCACGATTCAAAAGCTTCATAAAATATATAAATCCCCGGCCAGTTTCAAATTTGCAGTGCAACTAATGCATATCCGTCTGTACCGTATCACATTCACGTAAACATTTCTTCCTCTGCAAAAATGGTGAACGCTTGTACTTTCCCTATTTCTTGCTCCTTGCTCATAACCTATAACATATATACACGATATAAGTTTCCCCAAAATTATTCTACGAAGATAGAATAACAATGATGGGTATAAGAAATTCCATCACAAACGAATATAATTTTCTTACTTGATTTATTTTTATCGTATAAAACGGAAAATTGATGTTGTGTATGAAACATATCCACCTTTTATATTGCATTGTAGGGGGGCACTCTTTGCGTAGGCTGGGACTGTTTTCAAAATCTTCTGCAAATTTGAATTCATTTTCGGGGGATTGCGTATCATGTGTATCACATGTACTACGCAGCTGGGCAGACGGACAGATTGAAAGGTGAACGAACAGACGTGCTTACGTGCATTAAGGATTTGACACCGATCAAGAATGTATATATTTTGTATATAGGGATTTTGAAACATGCTCTGTGGGCTTTATAGGCGATTGGACAAAAAAAAGGCGTTTTGATGCACTGTAGTCTTCTTTTTTAAAACGTT
>NW_024004261.1:0-30109 GCF_014805625.2 Glossina fuscipes | reverse complement strand
GTTCCCGGCGAGAAAAGTAAGCTTTCAGCAGTTTTTTTTTTTTTTTTGGCAGACTTAAATAAGAGAATAACGCTTTCCGTAGTTGGTCTCTTCGACTTATTCGAAGCCTATCTCGACGTTATCATATATGACATCGCATCAAGCATAAAAGCAACACATAGAGAGAGAGAGAGAGTGTGTTATCCAGAATGCTTTAACGATTGCTACCGTCTTCTTTAATTATATTAAGAACTATTTCGAAAGTCTTTTAAAAGAACTCCCAATCGACTGCTTTGCAAAGCAAATGAGAAAATTTACTTACATGAAACAAAGGATGCAAATTCTAAGTGTAAGTAAGGTTTCGAAATTGATTGATAAAATATAATATAATTTTAGTGTTATGAGGTGTCCGTCAATAGCGTTACAAGCGATGTGAAAACATTAATTTGCATTAAGTTGAGAATGGTGTGCGAAAGAAAGAAAGCAGCCGTATCATAGTCATATAAATGATTGTTTGTGTAAAACTTTTTCATTCATTAAATTGTTATTTTTATAATCGCGAGTTTCTTGTTTAGGAGCGATTCGGAGGGCAATTAACAACAAGTGAACAAACACATGCCCAACACTAAAGACATCCATGAATACGATGATACTTTAGAGCAGCGACGATACATTTTCTGCTGAATTAAAAGGCAACAAACAACAATACAACCACCACTGGTGACATAAACTAATCGCATGCAACGCATTAAGTATTTATCACAAATCCAATAACTGGCTGACTGAAAGTAGTATTATTTTCAGCCAAGCCAGACAAGACTGAAAACAAAAAATATTCACACAAACCCAGGAGTCAATTCACAACCAACAAAAAAAAAAAAAAACAAAAAGAATCTTTCCACAAACACACAAGGCTTCATATATTTTTGATGACTTTTTTTTTTTTCTTTTAATAAAACAGCAACAACAACAGCAAACACTTAGTTAAATATGCAAAGAATATGAAATTCCTCTGGTAGAAAACATTTAACATCGCAGCGGGTTTCCCTTAGGTCTTATCACATAACTACGCTATAAGCATATGTGTATATGAAACCCACATGGTTATGTGTGCGCATGCAAGAGCCTATATACTACTATGCAATTCTTTAAAACCTTACGTTGTACTAAATTCTCTTCTCTTAATCGTGTAACAATTTGTGATTGAAAAATTTTTCAAATTTATAAATATTGTAATTATGGGAAAAATTTTCGTTTTTTTTTTTGTTTCAAATCATAGAAGGAAAACATATACTTCATGTATCTTCTTGTCTAATCAAACTATTATTTATGTGCACTGCGTACATATTAGGTGAACATTGTTTCTTCGTTTCATTCAGTCAATTATGACCGGAGGCATAATTAGTTCCTTATTCCAACCCGTTCTAATAATGGCAACCAAATATATGTAACGAATATGGCGAATATGTAACGAATCTTCTCATATATCGGTTCTTTCATTTTGCTTTCTTAGGTTCAAAAAGTTGTAGCTTAAAAAGATATCCTATATATTCTTGATGCTACCCCGGCGACAAGATTCCTTTCCTTACAGAGACTTCGAAGTGTCTTCTTCATTGGAAGATCGCCTGCCTGCAGACTTCCTCACCAATGCTGTCAGCTACTCATTAGGTCCAATACACAACCGATGGGTTGTAGAAAAGCTAACGACAGTGTAGCGTAATGGGTGGCTGGCGTGCTGAGTTGAGCCAAGGGAGAGCGTTGTAAGGGGTCGTTTCCCCGGAAGTGTGAAACATAATGACGCGCGCATGCCGATTATCCTACAGTTTGGTATGAACTGTGAAATCTACGAGTGTCAGTTGGTCAGCTCACAAAGACACGTAGTCAAGTACCTCTAGGCAGGTAGAGGTAACAGCATTGGTCAAAGTACAGATTGGTGCTTGCCAAGATACTTCAGGGGGATGCTTGCATATTGACGTACCATGTGAAAATTTCGGTGGAAGCTGGTACGTCCTATCACTTTTTTGAACACAGCCAACCAATGCGTGAGGCCTGACCGTTTCAGCTGCGGCCCTTCGGGGACTACTCTTGCTGGCTATAGTTATCCCCAAATTCGGGGGCACCAAGTAATTAGAGGTGCTTGACAGACCTCCGGAGAGAAAGGTTTGGACGGTACTCGAACTTGTTCCTGCAGGATTGTCTTCCAAGGCTGAAGAATGCCCTATTCCAATATACTGATTGGCAATAGTTCTAGAGAACTCGTCTGGTTATGACTTCACACCAGATGCAGACGTTAAACATCGATACAATCGGCAGCTTATAGACACGCCCGCAATCCTGAAGACAGTAAAATAGTTTCGTCAAATTTCATTTAGTGCAAAATTAATTCAACTGTAATTTTATTGCACTTCAATCGATTTCAAAATAATTTGTCTTAATTATTTTCATATATATTTACTTGGCTTTTTATAATTTTTATAAAAATTGTTTTTTTATTTTTAATTTTTTTTTTCAAAATTTGAAAAAAAGTTTTTTCAAAAACATTCCCCGACTGTTATAATCTGTTGCTTGTCTCTTTTACTTTTCATTGATCTTTGGGGCGCTTTATTCTTCTTGTTCTTTTTCTGCTTCTAATATTCTGTTTCTCGTATTTTATTTACATTATTTCGTTCATGTACACTAACGTCTTGCTGCCTGCTTGCCAGCTTGCTGCATGCATGCATGTAAAGTTGATATGTGTCATCGCTGTACAACATTTACACGAGCATTTCTTCAGCAGGTGTATAAGATAATTTATCGAAGATTAAATCACATATATATATATATATATATATATATATATATGTATTCTCCTCTTATGTTTTCGAATCTATTTATATAACGACTTTTTTATTTCAAGACATTTTAGATTGTATTTCGTTTCGTTTCTTCAAAAAAAAAAAAAAAAACGAACAAACAAACAAACAAACATATTCTTAGAATATTTTAGAAATTTTTTCAAATACAAAAGTTTGAAAAAAAAATTCGCGTTTTTTTTTTTTTAATTTTTTGTTGTTCAAACAGGAAAAAATTCATATATCATTTATCTGGCAAATGCCACAAGTAAAATCAATAAAGTTTGTGGCAATTTGCCTGAGAACTCATTCAACGATCAGTGATAGCGATTTGTTCCCGTGCCGAACCGAGATCAATTATTAATCCTCAGCAAGCAATATCTTGGATATTAGAACACGAAGTTTTTCTCTTTTTCAAAATACTTTCAACGTTCGCAAGTTGACCGCCTCAGGTCCCACGCGCTAAACGATGCTTTTAAAGAATATGGTAACTGATATGTCTTTGCCAATGCACGTAATGCCCGTAATGCCCGTAATGTTTTCTTTTATGCGTTGAGTGGGACACACGATATCACCTCATCGCCTCGAAATAATATCTTAGAGTTGCGAAACGTTTTCATAATATTGTTAATTAATTTTAGATCAAAATTTCTTTTTTGTTGTAAGTAAAAGTTCGCTCTTCCCTATTATGAGCGGCCTTGAGGGGACGAGTGAAGACACTCAATATCTTCTATGTATTATACGTTACTGTTTTTTTTTGGCTATTTTAAGCGTGATGTGGAGCGGGCTGCAGCCGTTTTTAAAACGTGCCAATAGACATATTTTGTGGACCGAGTAAATCCATTTTTCCGCCGCAATATAACCGACGATTGCTATGAATTTTACTTTGCTGACTTTTGCCCAATCGATGCATTTTAAGTACTTGTCAAAGTTGCCCTTTCCTGTTCTCTTCTCCTTTCCCCTTTTGTGGGTCGAACAGAAGCACTCTTTCAGTTAAGCTTGACAAGACCAATGGCTATTATGAATTGTAAGATTTTTTCCATAGTGGCCCAAGTGCAATTTGCAAATTTAACGTATGATGCATGGCATGCGTTAATTTTTCATCGTAAGCAATCCTAAGCCATCGAAGAAGAGTCGACTTACCGAGCTTATTCAGCAACATATATACTTTCTAGGAGGTGTAATGTGAATCTCACACACACATTTATTTCCAATAACGTAATTTTAAGAAAAATTATATTAAAAGAACCGTACCTTGCTATTTGACGGCCGGACTGACATGAAACTTTTCGATTGCTATTCGCAGAGAGTAATTATTTCCAACAAATGAATCAATGAATTGAACAAATTAATTACTTGTAGTCTGCTTGCATTTGAAATAACTAATTATGCGAGCAAGTTATGTATGCGTTCAAGAATAGTTTTATGTAAAGCGTCAAAAAAAATTGTTTGTGTGTAAAATATTTAGACCGTTTGCATTTAAGGAGTGAAAGGCATTGATTTGTTCTTAAAAAGTTCAACTTATAAAACTAACAAATTTTTATTTTTTTTTATTTTCTTTATAATGTGACACGTTATTGCTCCTAGTGCTATCAAAATAAAATCAGATTTTAAGTATCAAGCTAGAATTTTTTTGTGGATGTGACGTAGATGAACGGAAGTTCATTTACTATATGACTATTAGCCTTTACGCTACTTGTGGTAAGATTATAATAAATTTATAGAGACGTACGCTACGGCCAGAGAAATTTAGGATATGCCTCTGTTTTATTACATCAATCGATACGAAATCATTCCTTAATAGATTTGGTTCAAGGATGAATTCTACATTCTTTTGGTTATGATAAGCAACACATTTTCATTGTCAATATTTCTTAATGAAAGTAGATGCAAAATGGTATTGTGGCGTACCACATGAATGCGGGACATTTAAATGAAATGAAATCACTCTTCGGATTCCCTCCCATATAAAACATGATACATACGTATACCTCATAAGGCAACATAAGCTAATTTTTAAAATTTCATTATAAAAATTCGTAGAAAATCGTGATGCCAGACATAAATTCATTGTGGCATGTTTAGAGCGCATAAGCCTATCTTATAAGGATTGTCAAGAGAAGTGAAATTTCGTATTGTAACACGATCCAAATTTCATATTTCATAACGGTAATTGTATTACACGAACCGATGTGGGGTACTTAATAGTCGACGTATCCCGATCGTAATGTTTTAATTCGTAATCAACTTTCTTCTTAACATATTGGAAAATTTCCTCGTAAAGATGTGAGCAAAGGAAGAAGACATCAAACAAATACAATTCGCGATATATACTTTTTATCGAAGCAAGGGTGTTGTCTGTTACCATTATATTAAAAAAAAAAAAGAAAAGAAAAAAAAAACATTAACTTTATTACATTTTAAAAGCAATTAAGTTGATAGATATGAGCAGTCATTAATTTCTAAAATATTATTTATATTTGAATCATGATAAATAAAAATGTATGAGACAAGTCTTTACTCAGCCCCATCTAGCCTAGCGATATAATAATTAATTATGATTTGTATTTGAGAGGAAAATTTTTTTTTTTTTTTTATATATATAAATATAAAAATTTTCAAAATAATATTTTCAAAAACTATTTTAATACAATTCAACACAATTGGATTTGTTTTTGAAATTTCTTTCCTAATGATAATAATTTACACTTCATAAAATTTTATATGATTTAATGCAATCGTATACCAAGCAAGCAGGCGAACATGAAATAAGAAATTGTCCTCGTCGTTAAGAAAAAAAAAAAAAAAAAAAAAAAAAAAAGATTTTTATAAAGAAAACTGAAACGAACCTTATTTTCTATATGGCTTGTCTCAGAACGCCTACAATATTAGCCACTGTGTATGTGGAATTAAATATGTTCACAAAATACTCTCTCTCTCTTTCTCTCTCTCTCCTCACTGCAAGCAGTAATCAGAAGCAACGCATCAAAGGCAGTCAGCATATGAACTACATTTTCAATATAATTTTAGAATTCACTTAAGAGTTGTACTATATATGTACATAATATTCTTGCATGCATACAAACAAATGCATATGAATAGGCAAATGTATATATATATAAACATTATTTTGTATATGACATCTGTATGTTTATAAGTATAAGAAATGTAATGATGAATGAATAGCAAATGTTGGCACATTCCCTTCTTCTAATATGATGCTAATATTATTTTCTGGTATATATGATGTTAATGCATCTCTCGTTCCTGCTGTTACTGTTCTTTTCCGGAAAATGTGCGAAAGAAGTAACGAAAAAAAATCACTTCACTTGAAAGTCTGACGAACTACGTGGTGTGATGTTATCGCAAAAATATTTACTCTTGCTCTCTGAAGACATGGGTTTTCCCTCCGTGTTGGAAGATCAACCTTCTTATTCTAATTTTCAGAAGTGGAAGCAAGCGTCTAATCGACAACTGTAGAGACATTGTCAAGTTGAGTGTTTTATGTAAGTTCTTTGAAGGCAGTGTTCTTCAACATTTTGCATTTACATTTCTCCATAACTGCTTGGATTCCTAAAAAGAAAGACCATTTGTTATGAACTTGTTAAAACTTGCTTGTCTTATTTTCAAGGCTTTTCCCAGTGCCTCTCATACTGATGTCGTATACACAAATTTCAGGAACGATTTTGATTCAGTTACCCATAAATGATTGGTCTTTGAATTTCAGGCCTTGGGTTTGCCTTCATACTAATTAGACTTCATAGGCCGTTCTTCTTCATATTAGGTCATTCCAAGGCCTTTTTAATGAACTTTCCATTAAGTCTGTTGTCCCCTCTGTGATTAACTTCAGTCATGTCCTGATGTGCGCTGATTGTTTTCCTGATTTAACATGAAATCGCACCCTTATCTTCTTCAGTCGGATCTGGACAACTTGCTTATATAATGCTCAGGAGACTTGGGAATTTTATAAAATGAAATCTAAAAAAAATGCGAAAAGCTTTTGTTCCCTTTTATCAAATCACACAAATTGGAAAATGTGGATTCATATATGGGTTTAGAGGTATTGTCTGATTAAAATACTTTGTTTCAAACTGCGCATGGAGCTATCTATAAATAAAGCTAAACCTGTACTTGTCCTTTATTAAACGGTAATAACGTGTACGGGGATCGACGCCAAAAACTCGAAAGCAAAAAAACTATTCATGAGCTTAGTGGGACCAATACTTGAATAAACCTCAGTTGATCTGCTTACTGCACATGACATCTTGGCTCAGTTGAGTCAAATTAAAAACCACTCCTGTTTTTTGCCCTGAGGAACCGCTTCTCCCTGGCTTGCCTCCTTACGAAAATAGACTGCTTTTGTTGGCCTAAACTTCAGTGTTGCTAGTCGCTCTTCTAGAAACTTTATGCATATGCAACTATAGACTCTTCAATATACTTAGGTACCTTAGCAAAAATCTAAATAATATTTATATCTTATCCTCAATCAAAGCGACTCCCTGTAACATGAGAGCTCTACCTATGATGTATTCAAACTAACTATCAGTCGTTAAAGCTTCATACGATTCGTAGACAGAAATCAACGGGTTAACCATAGTTGGTTGCCAAGCCGTGTCTGCACATTTGCAATGGCTTAAGAGTGCAGTCACACACAACTCGGATCTATAACCCGGTTGGGAGTGTGCCTCCGTGCTAGAGTCTGTACATGCTTCTTCTATCTTCTTCTTTTTCTCTTGTTTATTTACACATGAGTTTTGTTTTATTTTTCTTATTTTATAAGAATTTTTTTTTTATAATAATGAGATAAGATGTGTTTAAAATCAATGTATTTCGCCCATTAGATGAATTTAATGGTTAAGTAAATAAAATGAAGAAAAACACGTCCGCAAGTAAAAGTTAAAAAACTCGTGAAAATTACAAGAAAAAGGGAAAAGACCAAGTAAAAATTAAAGCTAATCAATTAATAGGACATGGATTGCGTTTAAGTCAGCGCGAGCCTTTGTCATCTCTTACGGTTATATCCAAATCTACCGGAAAACGTCGTTATCAGATAGGATCAAGCGAAGAAAATTAATAATGAGAACAATATCGTGAGAAGGAATCAGTAGCCCGTTAGTCGCTTTCCACGCAGTTTTTCTTTCTTAATTCGAAAATAATGCTGCGTTACATTTGCATTAAAGTAAGTGCCTTAAAAGCACAACAGACCAGTGTTGATGGCATTCATTTATGTAGATGTTTTCTATTTCTTTTCTGTGAGCGGAAGAAAATGAGCGATAAGTGAAAAAACCGTTTCACGGGTAAGGTAAGAATACTTTTTAGCAAAGTACGTCCTTTTTACACAAAATACTTTCCTTCGTGATGATAAAATCACTCCAACGCTTCTCTAACATCGCTCTTATAAAATCATTTGACAAGACCTTTATAACGACCCCATCAGTTCATGCCAAGCCTTCTTCCGGGTGCATACTTTTCAGATTTACAAACAAGCAGCAATCGCCAGGGAAGAGAACTGGAGAATACGTGGAGCGGGGTAACAATTCGCCTTTCACTTCATGCAATTTTGCATTACCGGCCATCGACTTGTAACGCCGCGCATTTGCTCCACTGTGAGTAAACTCGGTAACCATTTGGAAAGTATGCCCAAGTAAACTTATAAATACATCTTCGGCAGATGAAGCGTGAAGCTTTACCATCATTGGCGGTCGCACGATGTCTTCCAAAATTATCGCATCATTGGCAGCTTGATCATGTTTTTGGCAAAGAAGACTCGCCGTTAGACTTTTCAAGCCAATGCTAATTTTGAAAAGCGTAGGAAATTCGAAATTTTTCGCAGTTTTGAAAATGAAACCACTGTCGCTCAATAAATAAATGATCGAAACGACAGACATGTTGGTGCGGTATGTTTAAGTGTTCGCATTGTATAAAAATAAAATGAATTTTTCACTATTATCGACGACATTTCTGTGCAAGCTATGGAACTGGTTGACTTATTCCTTACGAAAGCTATTCGGGTAAGATTTGTGTCATCTGCTTATTCAGCCAAAACGAGGTTAAAAGCTTTAAGGTTGAGATACCATTATCTTATATACAAACGACTGTATGACATGTAAGTCTCTCAACTGATTCCAGTTTACTAGATTAAGTTAAAAAATATAAGATAAACTAAACAATTTCATCAAGCTGGTCGTCTGTGCAGTGTAAATGGTCGGATATTTCTCGTACGAAATCTTTCGGCAGAGTACCATTCGGGCAACGCATTTACTGTCTGGCAATACGGCGCCACATAAGACTTTCAATTAAGTAATAGCGCCATGTTGGTAGTACACAAGAGACATATTTAAAGATACGAAATATCAAAGTTCTGTAGATTAATCGAAACTTATCTCGAAAAAAGAGAGTCAATCAATTTAAAGTTATTGCCGCCCACTTATATTTCTTATATAAAAATGTTCTGCGATCTCTGAAAACGCTTGAAATGTTGTCATGTTTTGCAGTATATTTAGAACTAAGGGCCTTGAGGGTCGGATCCCATAAAAATTCTCCAGGTGGACGATATTCAGCTTTCATGTTTGCAACAATCAGTTCTCAAAGGAAAATGGATATTACAAAAGGGATATTTCCCCCGTGTGATGCAAGCGAAAGTTTATAACAAGAACTATCGGCATAATGCAAACCTGAGTATCTATCTATATTCGTACTAGGCCATCACTTCAATGACTTGAACTGATATTTTATGTTAAAATCTAAAACAATCTCTCTGCCAACAGTCACCCCCTCCTTAGCAAGGCTTGCTTTTCTTCTATACTTCTCGGAGGATGTTACGACACTTTTTTTTTCCTTTTCTCACTTTTGCGTCGGCTTGGAGCTTTCGGTCCAGCAAAGATGCAAATAAAGAGCAATAAAAATCCTGCTTAAACTTAGTTAGGCAGTCCGTTTCTCTCTTCTCCCATTTAACAAGAATCGGTTGGAGTCGCGACCACTGTTATTCTCCAATCGATCCATATTTACTTTTTCCAAAGAAAAAGAGCCGACGCATCGCAAACAATACCAAGGAAGGATGAAATGTGTGAAAGGATGTGTCGACGTTTCCCTTCAATTTGAAAAAAATTAAGTTTTACCCCGATGGGCGGAAAGAATTGTGTTTGCTTTAAATCATGTATAAAAAAGTTAAGAAAAAATATATTTGCCTTTGGAGCTTTCCCATCGAACTTCATTGTTTCCTTTCTCCGTTCATCCGGCTTACAATTTCTTTTGTCATAATCTAATCTAATCTCCTTGCTATCAGTATTGTAATTGAGTTTACAATTTTGACTCATCTACATATTTGATGTCACGATCAGGAGGTGCCATACGCAATAACTATCTGGTCTCTGGTGCCTTTTAGGCCCCTATTTTATAGGGATTGTCTAACTCGCCAGGGGGCGTGGGTTACGCTTAATAACCCCCGTGGCATAGGCCACCGTGAGGTTAAGCCTTACGGGCAGGAACTCACGTTGAACCCATGCTGCAACTTCGTCTTCTTCTGTCACGATCAGGAGATGGGAAAAATAATGTGAAACGCATAGTTTAGCATCTCGCCGATTCTTCTCAAGTATTCTTCATTGAGTCTCTAAGGATTGTATTTGTCTCTCTGTTCTCCACATGATCGATGTATTGCATATGTTTAACTTTTTTAATTAACGTCAGTCCGAGCTCTTTCAACTCCGTGAGCTAAATTTACATCCCAACCATTCAAAACGTGCTTCAATCACGGGTAAGTGGGGAATAGTTAATCTCGATTTCTTCATCTTACGCTTTGCTATCCAAGAAGTAATGAAAGTCGTCATGGCAAGTCATTAACTTGATTAAATGGCATTTACTAAATAATTAAATTGTTCCTGTGAAACGCAAAGTACAGTTATTAGACGATCTGACTGGCGAGATAACATTAGTCATTTCATTGATTTGGGAGGATGTTAGGAGAATATTCTTACGTGAAATGTGAATCAAATGCGTCCCCTTAGCTTCCTTCAGAAAACAATCTAAAAATACAGAGCAATTAAGTTGGAATTTTGCTTGCAAGCCGAACTCTCATATTCGGTCCAACTTGACCTAACTCCTGACGAATGCCGACTATTGCCCATTCTTTTTTTTAATACACCTAAATATTTGTCATAGCATTTATTCAGAACAACCTAAATGTTCTCAGCTTCAGTGGTTCCATACAATGATAATTTGCGTTCTTAGGGAAAATAGGTTTTAAGGAACACAAAGCAATGAAAAATTAGAGAAATCAATTAAGTTGTGCTTATGTTGGAACGAACTTCTTAACGATGTTATGCATCAAAGTTGCGGATTTGCATCATTCAACCTATCGTCTTAGTTACTGTTTCCACTACAACTTACTACTTGTTATGAATTAATAGAAGAAATGAAATCTTTAAGAAAAAGTTCAACTACTTATATAAAAGAATAATACTATAATAAAGTCCTGAAGAGCAAAGAACAAAGAATGATGAACGCTGATGATGTCTACTGCGCCAGAAACATTATGTGGATGGATCTGATTATATTCATAGATCTCTAGGGTGAAATAGATGATTGCCTTAAGGTTTATGATCTTCCTGTAAACGACCAGTGTTTATTTCCGCCAACTTTTGTGGTATATATGTTAAGTCCGCACAATACCTATACACATTTTTAAACACCTATCTACTTAGACAAAAACTAAATAAACTTACACTGAGTCAACTTGAGTTTACGTATAAAAATGAAGCATTGCTTGAACACAATCTGGATCTGGAAAGTGGAACATGACAAAACGGATCAGTAGACTCCTTTACCACAGTCCAAATTAATATAAATCATAGTTTTTTGAAACAGATCAGCAGTTCAGTGGATCACTGGATTGGATTTAAATTGTAGGGATTGAAAAGGAGAAGGAAAAATAATTAACAAAATTAAGTAAATTATTTAAAGAAAAATATGAAGAGCGGATGAGCTCACATTACAGAAATTCTTCTGCACTTTCTTGATAAACGAATCGACTTTTAAACACACACATACATGGAGACATAAAATGATTTTGGGTAAAAGATTTGGAAAAAGCTCAATTAAACAAGGCTGTGAGTGGAGACTCCCAACCTTGGAGATTTATAGCAAATTCTTTAAAGCGAATAAGCAAAGATCGTCTAATATATGTATCATATATCATATATCATAGTTTTATACAAAATAAATATTATAAGGCTTGTTATCTATCCAAGGATTGTTAATAAGTTATAAGCGATAAATATTATGATATTTTTTTAGTTAGTAAGAGAAATTTATGTAAGTTTTAGAGAATATACTTGACATAGCAGCTATGCGGCAATTTTTTGTACTATAAAAGTATTGTAATCGATCCGTCGGTCAGCCTCACGATGAATAATAAATGAGCAACAAACGTACACATATATGAAATATAAATGTACCATAAGCAGTTCATATCATCCCCCATAGTAGAAGTGAACTTCAACACTTCATTTGGACGTCATTGCATTGCTCGCAGTATATGTGCCAAAAGAAGGACAAGAAAAATTTCGCAATATCGAAATGCCGTCGTTAGTAGTTAGAGTTAATTTAGTTCGGCTGTTCACTCACCTTTTTGTTAAGCAATTTGATAATCCAAATGTATATGAATATTTTCGAAACGGACGTTAATAAAATTAAAATCTCATTGCACTTAATATATATATATAAAAAAAAAATTTTTTTTATATATTTTTTAATAACATTTTTATAAGAAAACACATTTGCGTAAGTAAGCACTTACGAATTATTTCTAAAATATTTTTAATAATATTTTATAGTTAAATATTATTTTGTTGTTACTTTCGCCTTCAATTCTATATATATTGAATGAATATTTTTGTAATATTCAAAATAATATTCTCACATAATAAATTTTTCTTTTTTATCTCTTAAAACACTTGTTTTCACTTCTACTTATTTTATTTATATTTAGAAAATTTAATTATATATATATATATATACATATATTTTTTATATTTTATTTGCTATTTCTTTGTTTAATTTATAGCCGTTTCTTTTCATTTCATATTTTTTTTCTTCTTCTTCTTCTTATTTTTTATTAATCTTTCTTTCCTTTATTTATTATATATATATATATATATATATATATATATATATTAACCGTCTAACCAACCACACACAAAGACAGGAAACGTTGAACTGAAATCAAAACTTCCCTAACATGTAGAGCGGACCGTACGTACGTACGTAGTAGCGTCTAGAATGTGTGTAACTAAATCAGCATATGATATCGTTGGCAGACAACAACAGAACAGGAGTAAACAGTAAAGATAAACAAACAAAAAACAAACAAAAAAAAAACACTTAATGGCTATAAGCGACATTACAGTACTAACAACAAAACTACCACTACCACCACCACCACCACCAGCATCGGCATCGTTATACTTATACTTACGCTATAGGAGAATTAAACATGTATACACAACAATAACAATATATTGTTGCTATCACTCTTCTCCTTACGTATTCACATACAAGAACGAAAGGAATAGACAAATGTGGCTTTTCAACCGTACAAAGAAAATTTTCTCTTACAATCATCAACTAAAATATAAAGCGAGCGAGCACATATCAAAAATATCTAAATACAGTGCAGAGAAAAATTTCATCAAGCTGAAGCGTTTCCATGGCTCAGAAGGACAAAAGATGAAGCTTACTTAGCCTATCTGAGCATCTACAAAATTCTAGCCTAGCATTTCCTAATGTGATCAATATTCTATATGTCATCTTGTCTAAAAAAGATACTTATCTTAAATAAATATCTTCTAGCGATTTATAAAATAATGTCTTATCGGGCGATGAACTTCTCTCTATAGCAGTAGGAAATATTTTTATTAAAACATATCGGAAGTATAGCTTCATCAAGGGGCTAATGGGTGCATATAAGACTGAAAGCGATTTAATTTTCAAGCGAACGACGAATATTATGATTTAAGTCATAAAATCGGCTCTAAAATTATATAATTTTTTGCTGTTTTCTCTGTCTCTGTCATTTAGGCAATAGGTGAAGTTTTGAAAAGATCAAAGTGCCATTGACAGATGGGTTAGAAAGGCATTCTGCGCATAGATAAAACTTGAAGTAAGTACATGTGAAAACAAAAGCGGGCGGAATAACGAATTGAACGAAGGATTTATTTTATTTTTTCAAAACTTTTTCTCGAAGCGGCACGGCACGATTTCCCGAAGCCGCAAACAACATCGACGCCACAAATTTCATTCTTTTTAAGGGAAGTGCTTAGTGGATTTTCAATTAGGAAATTTTTGTTCTGTTTTGGGTCGAAGCCCAAAAGTGAACTCTTTAATTGAAATACTTTCCATCGACAAATAAGTCGCAATTTTTGAAATCTCCCTTCTTCTCTCTCCTTCTTTAGATGCAAACATGTGAGTTAAGCGACTTTTTCTTTGTTTTTTTTTTTTTTTAATACAAATTTACACTTTGCATATTAGGTGTGCTTTGACTCCTAGAAGACCATGGCGCTGCATTTTTGTTAGTTTTCGAAAAAAATAATTTTTTTTGATATTAAAACTAAAATTAGTAACCTACTCGACTATTATTTATTATTCTAATAATTTTTTTCCGTTCAAAATTGGCTGACAAAAAAAAAGATTTTTTTAGATTTCTATAGTAGTAGTAGAATCCCCCTTTGTATCATTTTCCCAATTGGATTTGAAAATTTTCAGAAAATTTTTTGCAATAATTTTCTTCGCAATCATCACTTACTTATAGATCTGTAAAAGGGTGTTTGTATAAAATGTTTTGCTCTTTTTTTTTTGTTTTTTTGGTTTTTGCAAGTTTGCTTCTCCTTTTCAATCTCGCTCTCTTTAGAAAAGTTTTTTTTATAATTTACAGTTTGAAAGTCTCATCTCGTACATATACATAAAAACCAGTTATTTTTGAGACGTTAACACCCACTACCGCCGACATTACAGTTTTGCAACTGTCTGACATTAGTAGGCATACGGGGAAAAAAAAGGGTGTGTGCAGACAAGCATCAACAAAAGGCATCATTTTGCACACAAACAAAAAAAATGCAAGTTTGCGATTGGCTAATAGTTCTTCTCGCACAACAAACGACCTGCGCAATGGACGAATACCAATAAGAAAAAGTAACAAGTGGTTCTTTTTTTCACATTTCAACGCATATAATATTTCAGATATAAACGAGTTGAGAATTTTTTTTAATGATGTTGTGCCAAGTATTTTATTACGACATATCATTTGAGAAATATTTGAACGAGAAAGGCCTAGAATTTCAATCCATGACGTTATATCGATAATCGAGATTTTATTATTAAAAATAATTTGCGAAAATTCGAGAATTTCGATTGCTTAAGAAATTTTGCTTAAGGAAATTCAAATTTTTCGGAATTTGAAAGAGCCCGGTACACACTTATGCATGCAACTGCATGGAATAGGAGATTCTTTCTTTTTTTTTTTCATTTTCTGTAATTTTTAAAATATCATTTTTGTATTTTTATACATTATAATAACAAAAAAAAAAATAAATGAATAAATAAATAAAAAAAAAAATAATAAACAATTAAATCGACTTATAATAGACGACAGAATTCAACTAAACACTAAGTTGGAACAGAGAGATATATGCTGATGAGTGTACATGTGCTTTTTTTTATATTAATAGTAATAAAAGAGAAAAAAAATCAAATACAAAAAAAATGTATTACGATCGAATTTGCCTGTGTTTGTATAAAGCTCGAATATCGTTAGCTGCTGGTTATGCAACATAATGCTTCTAAGCTTATTAAGGGAGAAAATAGAAAAATCAAGTGAACGCTAATGATCGTTGAACACTTTACATATTAATCGAAACGGTTTGAACAACTTATAATAAGTTTGGCATAATGGTAGCTGCAAAACCATAAAATGTCTGCAGACATTGCGGGCGGGGATGCGAATATCAATAAGTTCTAATAAAGCCGGGCGAATAAACGAGCGAAAGTTTGATATCGTTTGCAAACTTTAAAGAAACAATGGCATGTTGAATGCACTCAGAAAGTTCATTCGCATATAATATAAATAAAAGCGAGCCAAGATGACTGCCTTGAGGAAAATTACTCTAGATTGGCAAGAATACAACAACACGCATTAGATGCGACCACAGAGATAGCTTGCAAACTAGGCAAACGTACTGTTCGAAAATCGAAAGCCAATGTAATTATACCCACCCAAACAACCCATGATCTACTCGATCGAAAACTTTGGAAAAGTCCGTGAAGATAACATCAGTTTGTTTGTGCTCGAAAAATGCTTTGTAAATTGGACTACAAAACTTTAATAGAGTAGTGGAAGTTGATCTACCTCTTAAGGAACCAAGCTGACAATACGATATAATTGAATTGAAAACAGGAGTAAGCTTTTCTTTACCAGTAATTCATATAATTTGGGCAGTACACTAAGTTTGCCAATTCCCCTATAATTCTCAATAAGTTTTCGGGGTACATTTTTATCCCGAGGTAGAAAAAAATTTCTTTTCTTTAAAACGAACAACTGTAAGGCGAGCATATAGTAAATCAGCATAATGGAGGAGAATAGCGGACGGAACACCGTCACGACCAGGGAAGTTGGAAAGGCTTCAAAGCCGACAATGCTAAAAGTAATGTATTGCTTCTTCGGAGAAGGACGCAGGATGCAGACGAACAAATACACAAACGATTTTATCGAATAAGGATAATCTTCACGTTTCATCAAAAAAATCTGCGAAAAGGTCAACCATTACAGACGCAAAAGATGATACGAAATTGCCTAACCCCCTAACGGAAGGAAACCCTTTTACTTTTCGTTTAGAATTTAAAAAAGTACTTGCGATCTTTAAGATCCTATGATCCTATATATATATATATATATATATAAGATATATCTCTCGTTGCATTTATAAAATTGGCTTTCAGGGAGCTATAAGCTCCTCTACAGGATGATGCCTATCTTCAGGTGAAACAACGAGATTAGTCCGAGCAAAAAGCATCCCAGCAAAAACGTATGCCCAGCAGCTTACTATTTACATTAAAGGTGTTGTTAAGCTGAGAAAACACCTTACCCATGGGCAACGTTCAAGGGCGTCTTTGGCAATTGCCGAAACCTTAGACTGATTACAATCACCCAGCACTAACACCTTATCATTAGACTTAAGGCGAGAAGTAATATTTTTGATCAAAGACAAGTGCTCCGCAATATCAGACGCAGGGGAATTGTTAGACGGACACAACATAGATGCGTGTAAGCAATCGCTAACCGCAATTAACACTCCTCCACCACAGTTTTGTGCAATCTGTCGCACCTAACAATTTCAAAATCAGTACAAAAAATCTCTCCATCAAATCCATCGCCGGCCTAAGTCAGGTTTCTGTAATTGTGGCAACAAGATAAACAGAATTAACGGAATTTACTAAAGTATTGTGTAATTTCGAATTAAGACCACGGACAATTTGATAGAGTACTTTCAGCAATGGCAGGCTATTCTTCAAAGCAGATGCGCTAAGGGCAAAATTTTACAGACTTAATGCATTCAAATAAAACTAGCGAAGGAATAATTTTAAAAGACGCAATATCTCTCTGACCAGGGGAACTGAATTTGTGTTTACTGCATACCTTCGCATCTTCATCAGATAGTTTACCGCTTAAGTATTTGTCAATCGCTTCCTTGGTAGCCCTGATCGATATAAAGTTGGATTTTAAGCAGGTATCACCGACAAGTGATGTGCATCCAAATCTGCAGCAGAGGTTCCTTCTGAACACTTTGGTAGCACCTCAATGGACCCACAATTACCCAGCAGCTCATTGGCATCTAAGACGAGTACTGTAGCAGCGTCATTTTCCAGCCTTAGATTAGATGATCTAAGGTCCATTAAATCGTAAGCCTTTTAAGGGGAATAGTCACTAGCAGAGTCGATGGTGAGCATTTATATTACGGAACGTTGGTGTAGTCGACTCCACGTATGAATCTCCACGGCTTCTCGAATTAATGAAACTCATTAAGCAGTGTTTCGTATTTAGTAAATTGTAAAGTTAGGGCAGCCACAGCGTTCCCCTTGGCTGGGAAGCTAGTTTTCAATTGCCCAAAACATTTGTAAAAATCAATGTCTAGCTGTCTACATCTAGGATAATATCAGCGCAGCTCTTTCGTCGGCACATTTCGTTGGCGCAAATCGCTCGCAAAGCCAACAAACAATAAAGCGATCACTACTGAGACCAGATTTAACTACACACTTCTCAAACAAACACTTGATTATATTAATGTTCTGGTTTAGCCTTTAAGTCCTTTAGTGTATATATATAAGTAAACGCGACTTCATTGTAATGTAGCTTGTGTGCAAATTGCGACATGTGGAAGTCCACGTTCGAGGAGCAGTTGTTCGGGGAGCTTTGAAAAATTATTGCAGGTTTCTATGAATGCAGTTGTTTCTATTGTTGTTACTGGTGTAAGCGCTCACGCTCCAAATAATTACTTTATAATTTTTAAGTAAATATTTGATTAGACCACCTCACGCTTGCTGCTTTTCCGCATCGATTTACAAAATAATTCTAATCAACAGCGAATTAAGCAGATACACACAACTTTTGTTAATTTAATTACATGATTCAATGAAATTAAGTTTATTGCGAAGTAAAACACAATCGAACTGCAGTCTAGTCGGCGACATATTATGCGCATTTTTAGAAATACTTTAAGAATGAATTCAAAAAAAAAAAATTTCTTGTTTATGTCAAAACTTTTAGTTTTCATGACTTCAGCTTAAATAGGGCTTAACCCATGGAACTGTTCAAATACGATTTATAAAGCGGAAATGATTTCCATATAAATCGAGAGAAAAATTAAGATCATCTTCCGTCTTCATCGGTGACTAAGCCCAGCCCTGATGACGTTAAACTGCTTTCTTTTCTTTTTTTTTTACTTGGAATCGCACTCGTATCTCCTATTAACTCTTGTGAAAATGAACTTAAGGAAGCTTTTATTTTCATTCATACGCTGCTGAGTATTTAATCATTTCACACAAATTGAAAAAGGTGGATTCGTTCACGGATTTTCGGCTTCTTCTTCTATTTGATCGAAAATTACGTTTAAATTTGTACCGTGAGCTCTGTTTAAGTAAAGCTAGGTAGCCGCTAGGTTTCATCGAAAGAATTTCACGAGCCTTACATTACAAAAAGGCTACACATGAATTTGGGCGGAGCACTACTTGAATACGCCTCTATTCTACGCTACCTTTTAATGCTATGCAGATCAATGGAAGTAATTTTTGTCCTTTGTTCCCTAGAAATTAGGGGTTGTGATCAACTTGTGTCCTTGCTAGCTTATGAAAATAGGTTGCTCTTATGGATCTTATCGTTACTTGACCAAAGTAGGTTTACCCTTGGCGTTTACTTCTTAATTAAGTTAATAAATGGCACTATCACTTCGCCAACATCACTTGATGGGATAAAATTCAATGTTCCGAAGTGCTTCTCTAGAAACTACATTTTCATAAAACTGAGTCAAGGTAGCTATAATTACGAGCTTTTCAACGCGTTCAGAGTCCTTTACAAGAGTCAAAATGTCATCTACTTCTTAATCCGACTAAAGCTTTGTTTCAATTCTATCAAATCAATTGTCCGTAACTGTCGCGCGATTTGTCTACGTCATATTTAAATGAACTTGTAATCTTGACATCTTGGTATGATAAGAAAATTAAATGAATTTCTTTACTATTATCGGTTGCCAAGCGTTCTCATATTTCCCAACGGGTCAAGGCACACAGCTCACAGCTCGTCTGCGGGTGTATCTTTTTGCTAGATATCTATATCTCTTTTTTTTTTCTTTTTCTCTCATATTTATTTATAAATGGATTTTTGTTTTTTTTTTTTTATTTTTTTTTTACTCTTCTTTGTAATAGTTATGAAGAATAATTAGCACAAGATTTACTTCTAAGAGTCGCCGAGTGTTTTAGCTAAATTCGATAAAATGAGTCAATAAACCTATAAACACATCCAATTATACTCTAAAGCTCGCATGGTTTTCCTAGCGCTCGTGTGGATCTATATAGAGATAAATGCTATCTCTGATGCCATTCCTCCATTTTACTTATGGAAAAAATTAAAATTTGGTACAACGTCGTCACAAGCTGATGGATCTTAAAATTTATATTAAATTCCAAAATTCTACATTTCCGTTACAGTTAACTGATGAAAAGGAAACAAACAAAAATAAAAAGGAAACGTCACAAGAAACGTCAATTTCGTTTAATTAAAATGAGAAGAAAAACTTTCATAAAATTTCTATAGAAATTTAGAAAGAGTTAGTCGATCCACGCTGTTTAAAAGACAAAAAAAAAAAAAATTTATAGTTCCACGTAACAAATAAATAAATATCGGAGTACAATCAATATACGTGTAAATAAAATCAGTAAAACCACCACCACTATCACGATCTTTAACACATCGCCAACGAGTAAAAGCCAAACAAATGAATTTAATTGCGCCAAAACTCAATCAATTCTTTATTTTTGTTGTTGTTGTTTTTGTTTTTCGTTTTTTGTTTTTTGTTTTTCGTGTTTTCTTTTTTTTTTTAATTCATATCCAAAGACTCTTGTTTTTACAAGATTTTCTGGAAGATTAGGGTTATCTGTTTATGTTAAAAGAACATCTTTCAATGAGACGACCACATGTGGCCTAAAACATACACTTACACGCCTAATAAGTATAGAGTAGAAAAAGAAAAAAAACAAATATATATACAAACAGCAGGAGTGTACGATGCTAACGATGACGATGATATATTTGTAGATAAGTGACTAAAAACAACTTGTAATAAAATACCAACAATCGACGTTAAATGAAAGGAAAATTTGTTTTTTGGAAAAGCTAGAGTCAAGTGTGATCAAAGTCAAACGAAACACTATGGGCTAAAATATATCCTATAGCGCGTTTTTAAATTTTCACATTAACACGGCATAGCTTTACGCGTAACATACCTTATGCTCTGCGGCATAGCTTTAGCGTAGAGTCCAAAGCAGGACTGCTTTGACATAAGGTATGTATCTGTATGGTTCGTTTTTGTGTTCGAACTGAAGCACACATACGCACACTTGGCATAATGACACCATTCATCATAATACAAACATACAATATTAACCTTCAAATAACTAATTTTTTCTTTATGACTAAACACAGATGAGACTATCGCCGATTCCGATATATGTGACCTGAAAAGAGAGAGAGAAAAACTTAAGGTGACTTGTAACGGACATATTGACAGACTGATGAATGAACCTAAGATAAGTGAATTCGTGAACTCTTGCTTCCATTTCTCAAGAAAATTTATACATTTTAGAAAACTTCCACGACTTATGCATTAGAATATCTAGCCAGAAGCGCGTATAAGTGCGGAATGTTCTAAAATAGTTAACAAAGTCAATCTCAAAATTCCGACTAGACCATCTTTCACCCCAGTGGCCCCAGCAGTAAGTACAAAGCTGGACAAAAAGCCCTTTACAAGGAGTGAAGCGATTTTTGCTATCCCTTAAATAGTTTCAAGCCTCATTACCACATATAGATCACGTCTATTACTCATTCAAAATTTTCTTGATTTTGTTGTTTTACCACCGCACGCTCTTACATCTGTATATCGATATACGAAGACATACAAAATATTTGCTATTAATAGCAACAAAAACAATAACAACAACGTATAGTTAAGTGTTAAAGATTAAGAAAAGCCATATCTTAAAGGTGCGTTTATGATTATCTTAAATGCACGCTCGTATAATGGTAAGAAGAAGCCTTCCAAACATATAAATTTAGCTTAAACGCATAAAACGCCAAAGTGTGATTTTAAACCAAGAGTTATACGATACGGTCATCAATCGCTCGTTCGTAAAAAGGCATTAAATTGATATCATGGTCGTGTGTGTTTATATTTTATTTTTATACCCTATACACGATATGTAAGCATTTTCACATAGATAATAGCTTTAAACAGCTATGAAGCGAACATCTCAAGATTGCTGCGAAAATCTCAACTTCAATCTAATGGCTGCGTTCAACCGGCTGTACTTATGTTTAACTTACTCTTTTAATGGTTAGTTGTGGATCATAAATGACTCGATCGTATCGTTACAAAGTGAACCTAAACTTCTTTAAAGAATTGCTTATTAGCTTTTTTGAATAAGACCTTACTAGGAATAACGAATTGGAGATAGCCCACCGCGATAGCCCACATTTTTAAAGGGGCTTGTCTTTGCTCAAAATGTCTTTGCTACGTTACGGTCTATCGCGAAGTAAAAAAAACAAATAAGGAAAATGTGACACAAAACAATTAAAAAAAAATACAGTCGGTCGTGACCGAATCTTTTATACCGTTATCCCAAAAAAAGCAAATACAGGAGAAGAATTATATCTTCATGTTCTATAATGTAGAGTAAGCGTGGCGTGGATTTTTTCCATTTTCAATATAGAAGTTTTCGTCACACAGGCTTGTGGGCGCTGTAGGCGTGCCCTTAGAAAATTTCAAGTCAATTCCAAATTCTTTTGCAAGTTTGCAGGCGATATCTTCATTTTTGCGAACGGGAGAATGTTTAGCACAAATACTACACAGTTGCGCAAGCAGATAGGAGGACAGGCGGACATGTTTAGTTGCATATGTGAAACGTGTTTCTAGACCTAATAAAGATATTAAAAAAAATTAAATTTTTATGCACTAAAATATTGAGTAGGCGTGGTCAATTTTTCCCAATCTCGCACAGATACTACAGCAACGCCCATAGAGTATATATTCAAGTTTTTGTAGATTCGTCTGCTTTAGTTCATGAGTAAAGGGCAAATACTCACTTCTCTATTCCCTTTTGGAAAAAAGAGATGTTGCCAGTGTGGGCGTGTCCTTTAATCGATTTGGACCATTTATAATACCAACCTGCGTGGAAGGGCTTCCAAGGTTTGTGCCAAATTTAAAGCCGATATCTTCTGTTTTGCGGTGAGGAGAATGGTTAAAACACACGAAAAGCAGACAAACGGACAGATGGACTTGCTTAATTCGAATTTGATACCGATCAAGAATACATATACTTTGTGGGATCTTTGAAGCTTCCTTCTGGGACAAACGGACAGACGGACATGCTTAATTCGAATTTGATACTGATCGAGAATATATATACTTTGTGGGGCCTCTGAAGCTTCCCTCTGGGCGTAGCAAATATTTTGACAAAATAAATATACTCCTGATCCTCTGGTGATCGATATAATAATATTAGGAAGCAAGCACAAATAAAACAAACTAAGCCTTCAATTGCAATCACAAAAATCGAAAAAAAACAAGTTATTGCTACTAACACTCATACACGGGTACAATACAAACAATCAAAGAATGCAATGCCCTAATCGAATTATACAATGTTCAGAGGCAAGAAGGAGATTAGCTCCAAATTTTAGATACGCCACTAAAATCGTCACAAATCTACCCACCACATATACAAAAGACACTAAATTAATTATGAAAGACTTTAACGAAATCTATCAGAGAAACACAACTAAATACGGGGAGACAATATAACAGGTAGTGTAATCAATGGGATATTTGGGGTTTCGGTTATGAATCTGCTTTAAGTAAACTCTTTACAAATTTTTTATGCCACACTTTGCGCCAATTTTCGTGAATAGTATTCATGCACTGTATGGTAAATAGTAACAATAAATATCTTTTTTAATTTTCTATAACATCAAGTATGATTTTTTTTTTTATTTACGTTTGTATTTTCTATTTTTTTTTTTTTGTTCAGTTTTTCTCATCATTCTGTTACTCTTTCAATATCGTTCAATTATCAATTAACTTAGCAGAGGCGTGCATCACCGTTTAGCAAAGACAAAAATCTGCTCTACGTACAGTAAGCTAAGTTCACGACGATGACATAATAGCATATAGGCAATGGATTGTCATCAAAGATGAATCAATCAATCAATTTTTCAGGCCTAACTGATTTTGAAATCTACAAGAGCATCAAATATGTTTTCAAGTGGACTTTAGTGCAAATCTTTTTAGTTAATTTTAGATGATACATCCACCGATGGACATTTGCAAATGATTGATTGATTTATTTAGCAATTAATGAATTATTTCATACTCACCATCGACCAATACTTACAAGGGGGTTTCAAGGACCCTATAAAATATATATATTCATAGCCAGTATTAATGTATATAAGTATGTCCACTTGACAGTTTATCCATGCACACGTCTCTCCGTCGCAAAAATTCAAAGAGCAAGTTTAAATACAGCGCAAGCATTAGACATTTTTGCACCTCGATGGGTATTTAATTTGCTGCTGGGCATGCCTAGAATACGACATAAAATAGCAAAAGAAGTTGGATTTTTTTTTTTCTTGACGATAACAATTTTCACAAATTTTCCTTGGATGATGCTACAGTATCCATACAAAAATAGAAAAAATAAGGCACGCCCACTTAATATTAACTATTGAAATCTGGTTTTTTCCATTATTGTTTTGTTTGGGCAAAAGCTGGTCTATATAAAAGATTTGGCCGCAGCTAAATACAATTTTTTGACCTGCCTTCAATCACCTTAGTATTTCAATTATTTATTTATTTATTATACCTAAAGGGGGAGATCGGCGTTAAATTCTGAATTGATTAAACCATATCTGTCCGTCCGTGCTGTGATTGTTGGCACTTTCCTGGTCGCGAAAATGAATATATCGACTTGCAATTTGCCAGAAACATTGAATACACATTTGCACGCAGGTTCGTATTGAAAATAGGCCAAATTAGTCTGAGCGGAAGCCTGCATTGGGGCGTACACTGAACGTAGCTCCGTTTTTCTTAACAAAAATTTATGCCCTTTTGCTCGTTACCTAGAAGTTATAACAGTTAGACGACTGCTAGTTTCCTACTCTACTCTTTACGTTCAAAGAAGCAAAAAAAAATCGGCCACGCCCACATAGACTTATAAGTGATTAAATTTTATTTGTTTTTCACATTTTTGAAGTTTTATGCCTACTTATCTATCATAAGGCAAACAGGGCAGAATGTTTTAAACTATTTTGTATATTCGTCAAATCAAAATATATTATCTGCCTAAAAATGGGTTAATTCTAAAATGAATATGGTAGACAGCGCGATCTGGTGGATCAAGTTTTTCTTAATAATACCAGCGATATGGGCATCAAATGAAAAAACTTGGAGAGTAGAATGTGAAAGTATAGGGTATGTGAGATTCGGATATCGCACCCAATATGAATTTCTTGATTGTTTTTATTTACTTTCTCATATTCTATGCCATTAATAGAAAAGTTATCACGTTTAGAGTAACGGATCAAAATTCATTTATTCATATGTAGTCAGATTCGTTACTTAGGCTCACTTACATTCTATTGTCAAAGGTTCAATATCTCTGTAAATTTGCAAAAATTGTAAAGATCTTGAAATTGCAAATATAATTATAATAAATATTTTATACTCATTTTGCTGAACCGACAAAACCACATGTGTGTCAGCTTTCGAACACCTATAGGGCATATATTAATGGATTGACATAAATGACTAAATCAATTAAGATTAGGTTAGAATGTCGAGTAAATTCGATCCTCGGCAACTATAAACTCACTACACATTATAGCGAGTAGAGAATAGACAGATATCGAATTTACGCGATATCGATGGCTATCAACTGGTCCTAGCTATAAAGATGCTTCAATTCGATACGCGACAAGTACTTGTGCTTGTTAAGAATTGAAAAAGAAATTTTAGTGCGGATACAGCTGCTAGGATAGGAGAAAGCAACGAAGATTCATCTATAAATCCGTATCAAGAGCTAAGTATTTTGATATTTCCTTTTAAAAATTCGATTATCTGCGTTGGCGAAACACTTGTCATTATTATCTTTTGCCAAATGATTATTTCGTAAAACATTTGCAAACGCGTGGAATGCTATTCTCTACACGTAAATGTTAGTTACACACATACGCTTTAATTGTAGTTGTGGTAGATTTTCAAGCTATAAGACCATTAGACTTATCTTGTCTTATATTAGAGTTATCTTGTTCTTATTATGTTTTACTTTGACATGAGGCGTTTATGAGCCACAACTGATATAGGCGATGCCCATTCAGTAGTCAATCAATGGACTTGGAATAGAAAAATTTCTATAGATTTGCGCGCTTGCACATCGTAAGACTGCTTTAGCTTTTCTTATTTAGGAACTTTGCAGGTTCTTCGCAGGTGCATACTATCGAGTAAGCGCACTTTTCGAACTTTAATGGTAAATTTTCACTTCTTGTTAGTGCGGCATACAAATCGAGGGACATCTATGATATACAGAAAAATAAAATATAAAATCAAAAACTTTCCTAACTAAATATTTCAATATCTTCAGTTCAAACAGAAGTTTCCAATCTTTTCACTTTTCAGGTATCCCAAAAAAAAATTTGTTTTTTATTTCCGTTCTTTTTTACAACCACCACTGTAAGGTGGAGGTTTACTCATTCTGTTTCTTTCCAAAATATATGTAACATACAAAAGGGAGCTTCAGAGATCCTATAAAGTATGTATATATATATTCTTGATCAGCATGAAATTCTGAATTGATTAAGCCATGTCAGTCCGTCTGTCCATTTGTGTGCTTGTGTGATGTATGTTGTTGGGACTCTCCTGGTCGCAAAAATGGATATATCAACTTCAAATTTGGTAGAAACATTGCAAACATTGCGTGCAGAAATGCACGCAGGTTGGTATTGAAAATGGGCCAAATTGGTCAAAGAAGAAGCGCGCAGTGGAGAGTAAACTGAATGCAACTCAGTTTTTTTTAACAAAAAGTTTTTGGGATTTTTGCTCGTTACTCGGAAATTATTAAAGTAAGAACTATGAAATTTGCCACATTTACTTTACGGAACAGTCTACTCTTTAGGTCCGAAAACGCAACCAATCGGCCATGCCCACACAAAGTTACAAGTGATTAAATATTGTTTTTTTCTCTCTTTTGAGGTTTTGTGTTTATTTATTATAATGCAAACAAGACAGAATGTTCAAAACTATTTCGTACACTCCTAAAATGAACATATATATTATCTGCCTAAAAATGGCTTAGTTCTAAAGTGAATATGGTAGACACCACGACTAATTTTTTCTTAATAATACTAGCAATATGAGTATCAAATAAAAGATCGCGGAGTGTACAATACGAAGAAGATAGTGATGGATATGCGAAATTCGTCCCCCGCCGAATATAACTTTTGAAGGCAGACTTCTGCCCATGTAAAATTTGGCGAAAACTTAGCTTTTAGAGACGAGCTCCTGGCGAGTACAACTTCACGATTTAAATAGTAAAAGGAAATTTTTGATACCTCCCTCAATTTGGGTTCATCCGCGCTTTTCCAGAAATTGCTAATTGTTCATTGATTGGAAATGGTTACTTCAGAGGTTATTTGCCGAAAATACCAAATTATTGTTAAACGCAGTCTCTCATATCAACAATTCTTAAATTTTCTTTCCTTATAACACAGAAGAAGGCACCAGTAATAGCCGCAAGGTCGTTACACCCACTTTTACTTCAGGCTTGATATTTCGTTGGTGGACGACTGAGCTGAGGATCACTGAGGCGGTAACGCAATTTTTCGCTGCTTTTCAACTTCAAATTTGCATAATGAATGTTTGACGCCACCTTTCCCGCTCTATCAATATTCAGGGCATTTTCAAAATGTCATACAGGCGTGACAGGTAAGAAGTGTTGAGCAGCTGAAGGTTTTACTTTTCGATGTAATAAAGAAGCAAGGGAATAACCCCTTATACCCATCACCATTATCTTAAAAAAGACAGAAAAGTAAAAGAACTACATTTTTATACTCTGTAATGTGGAGTGGGCGCGGCGGATTTTTTCTTCTTTCAAAATAAAAGTTGTTATCGCATGGGCGGGCGAGTATTGTAGGTCGCGTGGCCGCATTTTTTTACTTTGAAAATAATAATTTTTGCTGCAAAAGCGTGTGGGCGTTGTAGGCGTGTCCTTTGAAAAGCGTATGTCACTTTCAATGTGTTTTGCAAATTTGTTGGTAACAAATCATTCATTTTCGCTAACGGGAAAATGTTTATCATAACTACTACAAAGTTGCGTAGGCAGACAGATGGACAGATGGACATGGTTAAATCGTTTTAAAATTTGATTGTGATCAAGAATAAATATACTTTGCGGGGATTTTTGATGCTTCCTTCTAGGTATTACATATATAATGAATAAAAAAAACCAAGTGATTTTACCCCCATCACCTACAGTGGCGGACATAAAAATAACTTGAATTTATTTATAAAATAAAGAATGTTTGCTTATTCTTTTAAAACTCCCAATTTGATCACTAAGCAAGCAATGTTCCTTATAAACAGTTTGATCTGGCGCAAGGAATTCATAACGTACAGCATTGCGTGAACAACGCACAACATCGCCATGACAGATGTTTTCTTGATTCTTGATTTGCCTTTTACGCAATCCTTTTTCGATTGGTCATGTGTTTCTTGGTTGCATGCATTCATCCAAGTCTCATCTCATGGCGGATTTCATGACATTCTCCAATGTCCATAGTCAAAAATCATTGTCTTATAGATATAGTAACAATGGAAAAAAATTACATGTAATTCTATAACAATGAGCAAATATCGACGTCAAACCTCTACGTAGATGTCAGATAGAGCGCTACGACGAACACTTAAAGGAAATAATTTCATGATTTCATTGCAATCGCAAAATTCGAATGAAGAAATTCTCCTAATATTTTTTGTTCCCAGAATTATGGAATTTTGTTTGAAATACTTGCCTTTGTTGTCTAGATGTGTGTGTGAGATAAGCTATTACTTTTTGTTTTCTTTATGTCTATTAAAAGTTGCTTTTGCTTTAATATTTTCCTTTCTTTCTTTCAAACGTTGTTACTAACTTTTTTTTTATATTAAAGACATATATATATATATATATATATATGTATATATTTCTCATCTTTAGATCTCTGAAAAATTCCCTTGCAATTACCGGACGATGGTAGCATTGCAAGCGAACAGCTACTCTCTCTCTCTCTCTCTTAGAGCTCTTACAACTGCACCTTTGCTCATAAGCCTGAAAAATAAAAACTTTCTATATAAAATCGGTTTTGGAATATATTAAGTTCTGCATCTAGGAGTAAATTTTGCATACATGGTCACCTTAATTTACTTTTAATAAGGAATTCAAATGTTATTTTTTTTGTTTGTTTTTTGTTTTTTTTTTGTTATATGTAAACTCAACGCGAACCTTGGTTTCATCATTTCATAAATATTTATATGTTTATATAGATAATTCAACACCAAAATTTTATTAATAATATTATAATTGTTATTTAGAAAATAACTATTCACATACATACACATACTGCACACATCTGCGCCTGTTAGTCATCATTTTTAAAGAGAATCCCTAAAGCCATAATAAATATGAATTCAATTTGTTTTGATAGGAAACGCTCGACTCAATTGAAGCTAAACGACAGGTGATTTTCTAAAAGGCTTCTCCAACTATCCACATGCGTGCACATGTGAAAATTCACATATGGCGGTTTATATATGTGCTTTGGAAATCTTGATCGCTCTTTTAGTTGTTATTGTTGTTGTTTTTCTGTTTTCCAATTTTTCCATATTTGAGTTTTTTTTTTGGTTATTTGCTTTATGAATATATTGATCAGTTAGAAGATATAGAGATTTTTTATATTTATTTGGTTGATTTCAAAAGATGACAATTTTGGTTATTTTACATTCAGCGCGTCGAGCGCATAAAATTTATAATATTGTAAGAAAGCACACACACACACAACTATAAGTATACAAAAGTTTCTAAGCTTTCCAGATATTTAGTTGATTCTTCCCTTTCCCCCTTAGTGACGATTTCAAAACTTAAGCTAGAACGTAAAACTTTTTCCCTTTTTTAGTTTCACTATATAAAGCACAAAAAAGTAATTTATAATGGCTGCCCACATTGTAATGGGCCCAATGAGGCCTTCGCTGTGATCCTTCTGCTGGAAATAAAAAATAAATTGCATTTTCATCGGGACACCTAAAAGACTCGGCATATTGGAACGAATAACTTCGCCACGCTCGCTGTGTTCCTTATGTCAGTCTGCGCTCTTCAGGGAGATTTACGCGTTTACCTTTTCCGCCGAAGATCCAGCTTATAGCCCTTGCCTAACTGGAAAATGGACTAGAACTGATCTATAC
>NW_024004260.1:0-34279 GCF_014805625.2 Glossina fuscipes | reverse complement strand
ACACACACACACACACACACACACACACACACACACACACACACACAACACCCAACTATGTATGCATATAATAATCCGACTGTCCAGACAGTTGAGCTCCACAAGTGTTTGTTGTAATTTTTTTTTTTTTGTATTTTTACATACATCGCTTTGTATCGATTCCTTTCGCGTTTTCTTTTAGTTAAATGTTTAAATTATGATTTTTGTCTTCTTTTTTCATTTGCATTTTTTTTGTGTTTTTTTTTTTTTTCGTATTTTTGCAACTTCGCACTTGGGAAAAATATTTTTAATTGAATATTAACACCTTTTCACAAGTTTCGATTTCTTCTGCGCGTTAGATTCACGTTTAGTGTTTACGTAAAATATATTGATAACGATTTGTTCTTTGTCTTTCCACTGTTGATTGCAATCCGAGAAATAGCTGGAGGGTGTTTTTTCTTTCACCTTATACACACACAAACACACAAACACACACACACACACACACACACATGCACACACACAAACTCATTGTACACATTTTTATATGCGATTTTCATGAGTTTATGTTTTGTGTGACAATGATTTATGCAAAATATTTATTGAATTTTTGGGTTTGTCTTGTCTTTTCCTCGGAAGCTATCTATCTATATATATATATATATCTGCTTAATAATTAGAATACGTACAAATTTAGAGATTTATTCGAATGCAATTAAATTATTTTTCTTCTTCTTCTTCTTCTTCTTATAAAAACTTATCATAAAATTGTTCAATTGTCCGTCCAGTCCGCTCTATTGATACTTTACCATCACAAATACCTTATTTATTATCAATTAATTAACAAATTCTACTGTTGTCTTTTCTTCTTCTTCTTCTTCTTTTTTGCAATTAGAGAGCTTACAAGTCGCTGTATCTAGTTTCGTAACATTTTATATCGTTTATGTTACTCTAACTTCATGATGTTTAAAAAGGCATTTCTGTCGCTTAGATCAGTGACACACTGGAGCCCACGTAACGGAGCTTCTTTAAAAATCGCTATGAAAAGAGAAGCGTGCAAAAAGGTTTTCTTTTCCATTTTGCCAATTTCACGTCTTGTAGCTTTGCAGGGAAGAGCAAGCTTATACGGCTGGGAAGAATGAACGCTTAGTTATTGTTTCTTGTACTTGCTAGTTAAGCTTCACATTGGGCCTTTTTTTCATTTTTCAGCGAGTTTTCGTTTGTTGATTTGCTGGATAGAAGAAGAAGAAGACGAAATGAGACTTCAGTACAGTTTATATTCTTGCTCAATATCTGAGTCGATTTCAGTAAGTCTGTCGGTCCATTTGAGGTAAACATTGCCCAGGTCGTGAGAGCGAAGCTTTTGAGTCCAAATTGGACGGAAGCACTGAAGGTTGCGGCACATAGGCTGGTATTGAAAATTGGCCAAATCTATGATAAAAACGCTGCGCTTCTGCCTGAGCTGAGAACACTTTTTTTTTCTTGTGCTTATGCTGAAGAGCATCTGAACCCTTTGCTCATTACTTATAAACTGTAATAGATGTACGACAAAAAATTCCATGTATGTACAACAGAAATGGAAAAAATCAGCCACGCCTTGCTAATGGTGGAGACAATGAAAATCAAGTTTTTTCTTTTCCTTAGTCTTTTTCATATAATTTCCTTACGTGTATTACATTCAAGTGCTTACGCAATCTGGTCTTCAAGGTAATCAGCCCATATTATAAGGAAGTCATTTGATTGGAAGATTGGAAGGTTGTTCGAAGCAAAGTATGAATCTTTGTGAAACTTCCTGCAAATTCGTTTATTTCATGACATTTAGTAAGTAAGCAAAAACGCCATAGTGGGACAAGACCGGTCGTTGATGCAACGATCAAAATTAGGTTTTATAGGGAAACCACTTTCCAAACCGTTCGTTCTTGAGCCAAAACATGTGGATATATTAAATTTCATGAAAATATTTCAGAAATTTCGACCTGCGTTGAACACAAGAAACAAAGATAGATAAACCTGGTTGGACTCTGAAATGGCTATTGATCGATCGGTATAATAAAAGGTGGATCTAACTAGATCAAGTCTTTCTGGTTGCTGCATACCTTCGCAAACAATAATTCTATCCGTCTACTATAAACGCTGTAGGTTATAAAAGTCAAAAGAGGAAAGCATTCCTTGCAGAGATGCACTCAAAGATGATCTAAGCTAAACTACATACTAATTATAAAATGCCATAGCTGAAGTATTTGCTGTACCGTCTTGAACTAACACACGCTAATGCTATTAGTGCGATTAGGCTGAAGACGTCGTTGCTTTTGCTATAAGAAGATAATGACTTTATATAAGGAAAAGGTTTCCATTAACATAAAATATTGAAACATGAAACTTAAAAGAAAATCTTTTCTAAGCTACATTTTTTCGAATCATAATTGAACCTGTACATGAGCGATTTCCTTAATATTGAACCGTTTAGTTGGCAAACACTTCGACTTACATTCATTTTCCATTCGCGATTTTTCTTTTTTGGGAAAATTTATTAACGTAACGTAACGCTGACGAGCTTTCTTTGCAAAACTATATTACATAATAACGAAAAAGGTAACTAAACCAATAACAGTGTGAACGATTTTTTTATGATAAAAAAAAAAGAAAAAAAAAAAAACAACAAAATCAAACAAACGAAATGAACAAATCAAACGTTAACAAGTGCATTATCATTATGGTTATTATTATTATTGTTATTATTGTTCTTGTTATTGTTGTTATTCTTATATATCGAACCAGCGCACATGAAATACATGAATGAACTCTGTCTGTAGATATAATTTGAAAAGTTTTGTTATTTATTAGTTTCTTATCAATTGATGAAATCTAAAATTGCATTTCCGTTGTAAAAGCGTCCTTTTTTTTTCTTTTTTTTTTTTCTTTAGCCTTTTTATGTGAAAATATTATTGATGTTTTGCGTTTTGTTAATAGCCAAAAAAAAAAAGAAGAAAGCAAAATATCGGGCCATAGGTAATAAAAAACAAAAATAAAAAAAAAAATTCTTTTCTTGAAAACATATATATGCGACAATATATGAATAGAGGGGAAGTGAAAGAGACTTCTTCGTAGTATATATATGCCGAACTAATAATCAAATCGATTGGTATTAAGAGAAAGACACGCTGCTTGTAATATATTAAAAGTGATTTAATTCAATTAAAGTTCGATTTTTTCCCTAAAGCTTTTCCCAGCTATTATATTATAAGCCTTTGTAAAGTACTTACTGAACCACTATTATAAACAATTTTCCATATTTATCACCGGTGCTCAATCATACAAACTCATGAACCTATGTATATATGCATATGTATATCTTTATATATGTATACATATGCATATCTTTATATATACACATATACATATATGTATTATCCGCTTATATATGCTGGTAATCATGGCGTTTATTTGATGTAAAATATATGACAGTTTGGTGGTCGTAAACTACAGCAAGGTGTCAGAAATGATTTTGCAATTGCATGTAATTGGTAGCAATTATCAATAAAGTAAAAAACTCAAGCTTGCATGCATGAATGCCAACCAGCCAAACAGCCAGCCAGCCAGCCAGCCAGCCAGCCAGTCCCAGGAAAACAGACGTGCAGATATAAACACACACACAAACACAAACACATATATGCATGCATGCATACACTCACTTACCAACATTAACTTATGGGAAGAAACATAATAATGCCAAACACCTTGTAAAGCTAGACGTCATACTCGCGCGTTCCGAAGCCTTTTATATATATATTTTTTAGGTTAGGCTTGTGATATGCATGAATATTTGTGCGGTTGGTGTTGCTATAAACATTGGGTCATAAATATTCCAAACATCCTGACAACTGAAAATTATCTCCTTCGCTCACGCGCCATTTAAATCAATTTAACACACTCGACTTCCATTAAACGTAAGCAAGCGAGCGGGTGCGTGCTGTTTTTCGATTTTAACTCTATATATGTAGAAAAGTGAGCGTGGTTTCCTCCTTCTTCTTCTTCGTCCCTCTCTCTCTCACTCTCTTTCTCTTTCATAGAACTTCTTCGTCTTCTTCTTCTTCATTTATTCATTCCTTTCACAAAACAAAAAATATTTCATTTTAATAATTTACGATCAACCAAAAAAAAAAAAAAAAAATTTATACAAAAACTTAGACAAATTGCAACTGTAATAACAAATGTCAAACAACCCTTAAAATGCAAGAAAAAAAAAGAAAAAAGAAACAACGACGTAACTTACATCGTTGTCCAATATTATTAACAATAAAAAAAAAAACAAAAAAAAAATGCAACAACAAAATAATAACGGAAATAAATTTGTTGCTTATAAATGAATTGAACACTTTACACAGAATGCAAATAAAGTCAATCCAAAAAAAAAAAACCAAGAAAAACAAAACGCTTTAGTTCTGACCTCCTCTCTCCAGCCTCCATTCATACGCCTGAAAGTGCCTCTGAAAACCTTTGCACTCTCATAAAAACGAACAATTATGGGGACATAAATCAAAAGCTTATGTTTGAACAAAACATTCAGCATACATATGAGGCATACATATAAATATATATATATATATATATATATATATGTACATATATGGATGATAATAGTAAACACATTGACCAAACCAGATATAAGCATCAGTATATATAACACTGAATACCATCATCGTCGCCGCCGCTGCTGCCGCCGCCACCACCGCCACCACCGCCAACACAACCATCACCACCATCACCATAACCGCAGCAACAACAAGAGCAGCAACACCACTACCATCACCGATGGTTTCAAATGTCAATAAATAATCGCGCTCGCTTATGCAAACGGACAGACATGACCACAAAGACGGCTATCGTATTAAATGGTGATTGCGCGCTTTGCCAGTGCGGTGGTGGTGTTGGAATTTGTTGATCGTGAGCTAAGTTTAGATTATAAGCCGTTGATATTATGGCATATCAGCAAAATGCATAGAGAACTCCGACTAAAGGAGTTAAAATACCACCAGCGTTGTTTTTTTTTTTTTTTTTTCTCTTCTTCCGTTTACTTTTGCTTCATTTCACTCCTCTTTCTCTCTCTCTCTCTCACTCTTTCGCTTTGTTGTATCGTTCGATCGTAGCGTGCGTTATAATTGTTGCTGTTACAAAACACTTAACGCTTAGTTGGCACTTTATGTGTTATGCCCGTGTTATCCCCCGACCGTTCAATAAACTAACAGATGTTGTGATTATCGCTAAGCCTTCTCAACTAGAAATAGTTTATATTATGCATAATCTACAGTTGGCTGGCGTCTGTATATATATATATATATTTGAATGTCCCCATGAAATTTGATTTAATTATTTTTCATTTAATATTTTTGTTTTTGTTTAGATTAAAAAATTGAAAGAAAGAAATCAGCCAAGATTTTATATGTGTCGCATTTTCTATAATAAAATGGACACCCTGCTGTCAGTTAACAGATATCAAATTCCTTAAAGATATATATCTATATATATATATATATATATATATATGTGTATATATATATTCATATTGTTTTTTTCCGAAGAGAGAAGCAAGCGCGAATGCAATACTAGTAAGCATCAACAACAATAACACTAACACGATAACTAAGAACAACAAACAACAGCATGCAATAACCAGCCATCGTCATGGTGCGCCGCCATCTACCTTTTAAATTATGTTTCATTAGTTGAGTCACGTTTTGTGGCAGTCTACGTTGGACGTACGCATGTACAAATTGCATGCAATGTGACACTTTTAACGCCACTTTGTATTTTCTTTAAGTTTTGTTTTCTTATTATTGTTGCTGTTGTTGTTGCTGTTGTTGTTGTTGTTTGCATTTTTCTAAGACATTTTTGGAAAATGATCCCAAAAAAAAAAAGAAGAAAACCACACTTTCTTCTTCTTCTTCTTCTTCTTCTTCGTCTTCTTCTTCTTCTTCGTTAAAGCGTTCTTCATAGCAATAGAAACTATTTGGATTAATTAAAATTTCATAACTTTCTTAGTCAACTGGAATTTATTGCAAAGCATGTACAGAGTTAAATGAATTGCTTGAGAGTTAACAAAAGAGTTAACAAAAATGTCTTACGAGAAATTCTTATCAAAATCGTTATAAAAACTTTAATAATATGCTGAAAATTCCGGGCGCCAGTCAAAGGCAATTTTACATATGTAGAGAAAGAGGCTTTCAATCCATTTATTGCCCTGATATGATTATCTAAGCTAAAATTAACTCACTCACACAAGCAAGAGAACGAATGAATGGTAAATGGACGTACACGCGAAAGTGAGCAATCACGAGTAAAGCGTAAAGGATTCACACGTTGACTTGAAATATATATATATATATATATATGTAGATGTGTTCAGGGAACTCAAAAATTATATATATGTCCAACCATGAACCTTGGAGCCCATATCTAGCTGGGGTTAGTGGACTAAGAAAGAACCTCCCTCTCTCTGTCGTTCGATGTAATAATATCCGTAATCGAACAACGAGGAAAAAGTAATTTATTTGCCACATTTTTAAATCTGATCTGCAAACAGTATTGGACTTGGGCCATGGGGCCCATGAACAAGTGAAATAAAATCGGAGATATTTGCAAAAGGGCATAACTATAAACAGAAATTAGAATTTATTGATTTTTTTAGGGATCTTGGAGACTACACCTTGAGAACGAATATATAGAGAAAAGTCTACTCATAAAACGTACGGCGTGTAAATGTGAAACTCGGAAGAAAATACCCGTTTATTGTAAAGAAATGATAAAAAACCTTTTATTGAAAATATTGCCCATCGCTGGCTACGCATCCTTCCCACCTATCTACCAACCTTCGAATGCCGCGCTTTTAAAAATCTTTTCCTGTTACGGCGAGCATTCATTTAAGATACTTGGCCACACTTTCACTGTGTAACAAGTACTTATAGATAAGCCATAGTCGGAACGAAAAGAATTTGGCGAGTCAACGGCATGGTCTAGTACTTCCCAGTTGAATGTTTCCAACTTGTCACAAGCAGGTCGAAAGTGTGTATGTATGGATGAACGATTGTCATGTAAAAAAATGACTTCGAAGGATTTTTTAAGTGTTTGTTGAACACCAAACGATTATTGGTAGCGTTTTACTGCTAACCCCGCTTTACAACTAATGACAGACCACACGCGGTTGTAGTCGCATTAAGTCCAGAATATCGCGTTGCTGTCAAAGCGCGATTCAGTCTCGTGCTCCTGAATCTACCGACGAATTTTTACACCTAGGGTTCTTTCCATTCCACGTTAGAAGACGATGGAGAAAGGACTTTGATTTAGCATAACACTCGACATTTGCATTGTAAGCGAAAGCATTCCTTTGTTGCGATATGTTTCTTATGTGGGTTACGGCTGTTTACAATGTGTTGATGCCCAAGCTAGAAAAAACAAAAACAACACAACTTTAAATATCTATGTCTTCTATACGTAGGCAAATTACGTTTTCATTCCTCTACACCTAAATAAACGACGTCTTTGTTGCCTCAGTTTTAACAGTCGTAGCCCTAGACAAGCAAGAAAAATCGGAATTAATTCTAGAATAATGAGGCTTTTGATTTTTCCTTTATTTAGCTAGACATTCAGGAGATGCCCTGTACGACTCATTCTTATTTTAATCTTAATTTAATTTAGCTTAAGTTCTACAAACACTTGAGGAATCTGTAGAGCAAGCAAACAAACGAATAGAAGAGATCCCCATAGAGAGGCCAAAAACGTTCCAATGTTGCACGCGTATCACGAATACTTATGCTTTCAATGATCCCAGGGCACATTCCTGAAACTGAATATTAGAACAAGAGAGACCCTCTTTTGATCGCTGTAATCGTCACAACCGTATGCCAAGAAAAACCTCTTGTAACGAAAAAAAAAAATTACAAACAAGAGACTTTGGCTAAAATGTATGTATAATCAAGGTAACTAATTTTTACTTAAACAGACAGACACCAGGGGCAAGAGTTCTAAGATTTAGGGGAAGATTCCTTCCAGAACGAACGCTGTATAGAACAAATGACTTATCAACAAGCGATATCGTTATGGAGAGAATCACCATTTGGGAATTTTTACTCGATCTGCTAAATTAAAAGAAGCGGAACTCTAAAATTAAGGTTATCTTCAAATTAGATTTTTAAAATCTTCCCAACGTAAAAGGATGCTTGGGCTGTGAGACGGCTATTACAGATAAACCGCACAATCTTGCGAAAGGCTGGATTTAGTTTAGCAAGATTTTATCGTAGGCATGGGGTAAGCACTTCACTACAGCGTGACATTAAAAGAGTGTTGGCGAGTTTAAGTTGGGTACTGAGTTCTCGTAAAATCAGAGAAGTTTTCGCGTCAACTCCCGGTTAATTTCTTTCGAGTGTTATCCCAAGACATTGCATAGACTCCACAAATTCAATATATATGAAGAGTAAAACGATTATGCCCAGCTTGGCTGAAAAGAAGGATTTTCGATTTACTCGCGTTAGTGGAAAGAGAACTGTGCTGAGCATCCCCTTATTAGTTGCTGGTAGACGTTCAATTCAATAACCGACTGATCAGATTTGAAAAAAAATGAAAATATCGCCAGCGTATGCAAAACAATTAGAACCGTCTGTCGCCATTGCTTTAGTTAAGTCATTCACGGAAAGATTCAACAGGCCTTTGGGTACTCCACAGTTCACTTTAACCATCCCAGAGGACACATTGTTGTTAGTAGAGGTGAAATTGCTTGCAATGGAGTCAGTAAGATTACATGCACTTTTCGAAAAGATAAAATTGAGATAAAGTTTTTCAATAAGTAGTGACTGAAGGGCTGTACATTTTTATAATAAACTTCCCGTAATTTATGTTAAGTGTGAGAAAAAAATGGAAATTGTTTATAACATAAATTTTATTAAATAATATAGAAGTGAAATGAAAAGATTTGTAGGCGCTTTATAATAATAATAAGATAATAACAGAGACGAAATACGAAATGCAAAGATGTTGCAAATTTTTGTTTAAAATTGAGGTTAGGAGATTCTTGGGCACTTTTTGTATATGCATCTGTTACCAATAACAACAGTATTTAAATTGGTATGAAGTATGTTTTAGTAAACATAGCTATAAACGGTGTGTAACAAGCGTGCAGCATAACACCCTCTAACTGTGCATATACATACGTACATATATTTCATATTAAGTTCGCGATTCATAATAATCATTCTCTTTGAAGTAGCGTCTAAAAGTAGAACAACGGAGTATTATATATATATATATGTAGATGTTCCAACATTATGTTCAAAATTGAGATTAGGAGAGCAGTGGAGAACCACTTGTGTACCTCTTATCAATAGTAGTAGTCAAGCTCTTAATTAGCAGCCATTTGTATACTTGGTCTTCCCTTCTCATCATTTGTATGGCCAAAGGTTCTGTTAATACTTTGTCGATATGACGTCGCATTCTCTTAAAGGCCGGAAAGCAGAAGCGCACACAATCATGTATTTTTATGTGAATATGAGCTATGCTACGCTTCAAATTATGTATTATTGGAAGAAAGCAGGTATTTATCTAACAAACATAATTTGTTTTATTTCAAGGTAAAATTTTCATATCAACAAATTTGAAGAAATTTTTTATTATTAAACAAAATGGTTTTTTACGCAATCATTTTTGTAATGCACGAAAATTTCGCCCAAGCTGCCTATAAAATCTCGCTTAAGAGTTAAGAGGCAGCTGCATGTATGGTGTACTCGGACGAGTGCCTCTGCCTCTGTTCTTTCGCCTGCTTTATCGTCACAATCAATATTAAACTTGTCTTCTTCTAAATAAGTATCGTCATAGCCGTCCTGATTGGTTATTTGATTGATTGATTTGCTTCCAATCGATATAAGTCTTCAAACCATTCTTTACTCGTCACTTGCAGGCTCTCTGTCTAGTAGTCGAACCTAAACACATCATCGTCCTCTTTGCAGTTCATACTTGCGCGCAATCAAATTGTGAATGAAGATTTTTCACGGATAATATCCATGCTATGAGGCATTTTACTTCGTACACTGACAGACATAGTTCTTAATAAAGTATTTTAGGCAACATGAAAATTACTTCTCCATATACTCAAAAAATATTTATCATGGATGGAATGATTTCACTCTTGATTTACCTATAACTGTAACTGTTTGACCTGCCCCTACGTTTCCAATAATTTGGATTTTTTTTCACCAATTATTTGGCGAGAAAATTCCCGAGCAACTTTGTTGTTTAATCTAATTCGTCATATTTGGTTTGTATTGGGTTATTGCTCAATATTTCATATAAGGAAGAAAGAATACGACGAAGCAAAACAGCCTATCATTAAAAATTAATATTCGGCAGGGTATCCTTTTTGCTTAATAACGTAATATACATAATAAAAAGTGTTTGTACTCCATTCTTCTTGTAGTCTATTTTTCAAATCTTGGACGGCGGACGAGATTGAGAATTTTCGCACACGACGATCTAATTCATTGGGGTTCATGCCTGGTGATTGGGAAGGATGGGGGAAGTGCTTTGAGCCATTATTGAATTAAGCGGGATTGTCGTTTTGTTGATAGAACTTGAATGTTTCCAAAATACCCAGTTTGTCCGCTCTTTCTTTCAAATTTTCCTTCAATTTACTTAAATAAATCTCCTTGTTTAGAATGCCGTCCATAAACACGGATTTGCCGACTCTATTGCCTCCAATACATACCCAAACTATAATATGACAATTACCATGCATGTCCTACGCCATTGGCGCAACAGCGTAGTAGGAAATTAAGACTAGTATTTGCCAGGGAAAATGCCCAATTCTTAGTGGAGCTCTCACCAGCAAGATGAAAAAAATATAAATGCCAGAGGAATACCTTTGGTTTCGCCTTTCCTCGTACATGCACACTTAGATGCCTACCATCACCCGTATTACGTGAGAACACAGAACTATATGCGCTCCTGCAACATTTAAGAGATAGCGATGGCTACTAACTAATAACATGATAACGGATACACAAAAGGTTCCCCAGAGTCTCCTAATCTCAATTTTGAACATAATATTGCAACATCTATATAGTTCTGCTTTCAGACGCAACATCAAAGAGAATGATTATGAATCTCGTACTTAACGTAAAACATATATGTATATATGTGTATATGAGCGGGCATAACAATTACTACTAATTCAGCTAGAGGGTGTTATGCACGCCTGTTACACACCATTTATAACCATGTTTACTAAAACATGTTTTATAACAATTTTTTTGCATTTTTTTTTTTTTTTTTTTTTTTTTTTAACATTGATTTACGAGTATATGATTGAGTGGACTCTTGTCAGTTAGGCTTATAAGTGAGAATCACTTCAAGTGTGCTTTATTTATGGACACAGTTGTGCGTATGTCTGTACGTTTATTCTCTGGCCATTTATCATAATAAAACCTGGTTAAATTGTTTATTAATTGCTAAGTAATTTAAGGAAATAATGGCGATAGTGTCTTACACTCTGTTGTGCACTCGTATGAGAGGGAAACATTAGCATTTTATCACACGAATAGTTAAGCTACCAACTTTTCATTTAAGATTAATTTCGATTTAATTGGCTTTAAAAGAACACGAATAAAACAAGAGAGAGAGAGAGAGAAAGAAAAAAGAAAAAAACAAAGAAACAAGGATATGAAATGTTGATAAATGCTTGATTTTGCCACCGTCGACATAGAAGCGTTTATTAAATAACTGGGTGGTCGTAGAAGAATGTCTGTTGGCATTTCTCTTCAGCGATCATCTGAAATATTTTTTTATTTTTTCCTTTGATATTTGTTTATTCACTTATTTTTACACACACACATTATAAAAGACTAGAAGTATATTAATTTAGTCATTTCGTTTATAACATTCAGAAGCATACATACACAATACATAATTAAGATATCATAAAAGAAATAGGGTGAACCATTAAATGGCATATAGCAGATATAAAAAGTGCGATTATTCTGCTCCACAAAGGATCAATTTTCTTGAAAATCCTTATTGGGATACGACCCAAAAAAAAAAAAAGGCTGAGATGGTCCAAATTTAATGCAGTTAACTTTTTCTATCTTAAATTACTTTTGTAACCTGAGTTTCATCATGAAGCACTGAAACCTATACCTTTTTTGTTGCATGAATTTCAGTTTTCGTTATATGAGAGGGGTTTCAGAAATTGGCCCAACCCCTTCAAAGTTTTCATACAGCATTAGAATGTGGACATACTACTACTTAGTCACTTTTGAAAATTGCAATGTTTTCCATATCACAACGACTTGTCAGAATAAGACGTTGTATGAGTACTAATGAAAAAAGTGAACCAATCTGAACCATTTATAGTAGCATTCGCCCTTGGGCTGAAGTGAGCCATTGAATCAAACTTGATCAAAATATCCCAAAAATTTTTACCTGTAACTTGAACACAAATTTACTTGGACATACGGACAGACCGGCTTAAATCAATTCAGGTTATAATTCTGAATCGATCGGTGTAATAAAAGGTGGATTTATCTGAAGGTCTTCTGCGTGTTACATATATCCGCACTAACTTAATATACCCTGTACCATGTGTAGTGTAGGGTATAATAACCATAATCTTTATCATTGACAATTTCGCAGTTGATTTACAAAAATTTTTCTCTATCTACTTGTCCATCATTTTAGCCTTGGTCACTCGGGCAACGAGAAGTAATGTCTTCTTTCTTCAATAAAATTTTTCAAAATATTTTATATCTGAGATCAAATTTCTCTACATTTAGAAAATTCATGTGCTTCAGTGAATCCACAGAAAATGCTATTCTCATCAAATGTAGCTGCGGTCATTTATGATTTTTCTTTTACTTCGTTAACGACCAGGTAACCAAAATAAAAATAAAGCTAAATTCGCATCTGTGCCTCTGTCAATTCATCAAGCAATATTTTGAAATTCTCGTTACAAGTTTTTTTTCTTAGTTTAAATTCGTTCTAATTTTTTTTTTTTTTTTATTTCTTGCATTATCCTTTGTAATTATGTGCACGTGTGTGTGTGTGTGTGTGTGTGTGTGTGTGTGTGTGAAAGTAAAGGTCAGTTAGATGTATTTTGAGGTTTTCTTACCTTCGTTCGCCTTTCAAAGACAATAACTTTACTAATTGGAAAATATGAAAAGTTTTCGGCCCAAATTAAATTCATCTACAATCGGTACCAATTATAATGTCAACGACTGACATTTGTCAACGAATAAATTGTTATAAATATCGAAGGGCGGTTTTTAACTTTAAAACCCCATGCATTAAACCAATAACACAATAGCCTATGCGCGCTAGTAATTGAAGAGAAAACGAAAAAAAAAAAAAAGAATGTAAGGAGTTTTACTTAAGCACAAGATGTTGAATAATTGTAAATAAACTATTATTGCATTATTGATATATGGATATCAGTCAATTGATGGCATTTTCTTTTTGTTAGAAAATTGATTGCGAACAATCAACTAAATCTTGGAATTTGTCTTGCGCTTTAAATGAAAATTTATTTGTAATTTCCTTTTATCCTTATGTTAATAATGTTGGGAACATTCGAAAACATGTCAACTTCTTTGTCAAAAATTGTACTTATCCCTTAAATATTACCCTATACCATTCGCCTTACAGGGTATACTATGTTTACACAATATACGGAATATTCTCATGTACTGGAGATATAACCATTTTCTACTATGACGTTTCAGTCAGAATCAATTGCTAAATAAATCGTCTAGTGTCTGTCCATGTAATCTTATGTTCAACGCAAAAAGCGGATTTTAGTATTCTAACATACTTGGACCAAGAAGCCTGAAAGGACTCTCTTGGCGACGAAGTTGATGAGATCATTTTTACAAACGTTCCCTATGTAACGTGACATTTGAGAAATTTTGATACCAAACAAATCAAAATTTCTCGTCAAAATTCACTGAATGATATCATTTTAATAAGTGCTTGCATGTATTATGATCAGCGATATTTGTTTGTGAAAATGTTTACTTAATGCGAAGTATCAATTCGATGATATTGACCTTTCTGCAGAGAAAATAGCATTTTTCCATCCAGTGTGTACGGACGCTAAACAGGGAACGCTCAACACTGCATCCACATCGATACCGAACGGAATATTCAAGGCCATCAAGTTGTGCTGTGCATGTGATGGGATCAGCAAGGTATAGTGTATTGCGAGTTGATAAAACTGAATGAATCTGTTATTTCGGATGTCTGCCGACATCAATTGAACGAACTGGACGATGTATTGGTGCAGAAAAGACCAGCAATGGCGGTTAACAGACACATAGTCGTCCTCTTGCCTGGCATCGCTCGGCTGCACGTTGCAAGACTTGTCAAGGATATACCGCTGCAGCTTGAATGCGAAGTTTTGCTGTACCCAGGGTACTCACCAGACATAGCGCGTCCTGATTATGAGTTAATCAGATCAATGCACCACACCTTGGCTGGTATGCGGTTTCGAAATGCTGAAGAATTGACAAAATGGGTCGATGATTGCAACGCTGCCAAACCCATATCGTTCTTTCGATATACATCGCTGTAAGTTGTCGAAAAATATTTCAATTAATATCTATTTGATCAACGTTTCTCAATAAATACCTTTATCAAAAGACAAAATGATCAAAATAAATGCAAGCACCCACCAGCATATAAAATAAATGAAGAAATTTTCGATTGAAATCTTTTATAGGGCATATCCTGCACACGTGACGGTTGTGTGTTTTTCCGTGTACGGCAATACTTTTTTCCCTTCCTCTAACTAATTAATCACTTGAAGTTTTTAATTAATTATGATATTTGTAACATTAAATGTGTTGATATCATTTAAGTTTTCGCACCGGGCACTGGATGCTTCAGCGCTTTTCTTGGGCTACATTTCTTCTCTACTTAATCTACTAACTAAAGTAGATTTTTCTTTTTGCTCCAATCCCATGCCCCTATTCCTTGTCCTTATGGGTGCCGTGTAGGCATTTTTTGTTTATTTTTATTAGATTTTCTTGGCTTTTCTTTGGCATCCTACTACGATGAAATGTTTACATTAATCATGTTTCGCCAAGACAGGTCCGGGCTAAAGACGAAGACATTTGCAGATCACGAGTCTGACTAAATCAGCTAATGGGTATAACGATAGACTTTTTAACGAATTTAATTGAGCAAAATGTATTCAAAGTACTTGGGATCGCTTTTAATACGAGAAAGAATATTCATTTGTCACTTTTCTTTAAATTTTCTATATATATTTTTTTTTTTTCAAAGATCATTTGTGGCAAATGTAATGTCAAACTGCTTCCCTCTGATTATAGAAATCGAGCGAAAACTACTAACTCGCGCTTATTGCGAAAAGCCCACTATTCTCTTTCCTTTCGGAGAATTTCCCTTTTTCTAATTCAATCATTAAGTGTAGGAACATTTTCCATAATGTATGCATATGAATGCAAAAAGAAGAAACCTTATCGGTGATTTTTATCATAAAAGGTTTCCTTTGCCATGCACGTTAGAAAGGAATTTCTCCTCTCTTCCTGTCTGTCTGTATGTGCACTAAATCCATAAGTCTCTTTTATGTTATGATGTACGCAGGCGCCTTTTGACCTACTCAGCTTTAAAAGATAACTGCGAAGAAAAAGAAGAATTTGCATTAAAAGATAATCAGAAAATTCCGAAAGGAAAAGTAACAAGACGAAAAAGACATTTCACCGTGTAACTGCTATTATATAAGTAATAATGCTTAACATTGCAACAAATCTTAAATGATGCCAGTTTGCCAATGATGTGGATAATCTTACTTGCAAATGAAAAGAAAAAAAAAAAAAAAAAAAAAACAAATAACACTCAACGGAATGTAAACAAAGAATCTAAATAACATTTATTAGATATATGTAACATATATGTAACAATAAAAAAGAAATTTCTCTTAAAAAGTTTTCAAAAGAGTTAAATTTCAAAAATTTCAATTTTCTAATCATCGACCAAGTTTCCAGGTCAATCAAAGGTGAAAGTTCATGGCTTTGTTTTTACTAAAATTTCAAAAATTTTTCTCAATTTTAAGTTTTTTTAAATAAAATTTTTTTTATTTATTTATAAATAGTGCAAGGACCAAAGACACCTCGCTCGTTTCGGCCCTTCATGCGGCTTAAAACCCGCACGTTAGTATCGCTAGCTATTAGTGTATATATACGTAGGCTGTATTTATATGTAGGTTATATATATAAGGTTGTATTCATAAGAGTATATACTTATGGGTTGTATTTATGAACACATAAGCTTATCATTAGGCTGCACTGCATTAGCCTGCACTGCCCAATACAGTACCGCCGTACGGAGAGCACTGGGAAACACAGTATTGTAGCTAGGCTATCGATTAGTAACTCCGATCCGATATTAGGAGAAGAGGAATAGAGCTTCCGACTTACTTCCTCTTGACTGAACCGCCGTCGAGGTAATACATAAAAGTAAGAAAAAATCCATCATCATCCGTTAGAATCTCATAGGATATAGTGGCCAAATGCGAGGTATTTGGGCAAGGGACTCGCCCGTTCCCTCTGTGGCAAACTGGCGATCAATTGTTGATTTACATTACGTTAAGTATGGGTATTCTAGGTTTAATGTTTAGCTGTTAGGCTCTTTAATGACACAAGTGAATTAATAAACAGAAATCGAGTTATAACGTCAAACGGGATTAGAGTTTCCTTTTCCTAAGTGGAAAAGTCACCAAGGTGAGGATGCCTGAATAGCCGCTGAGGTTATCCTGGCATCATTCTATTAAAGATAAATTTTTCCAGCAAAGGAAAAATATCAAACTTGACAATACAGAAATCAGCTGCAGTGAATACTCAGGAAAATTACTCAATCCACACAATTAAAAGCTTAGCCTAGTTATAAAGTAAAGTAAATAGGTAAGAAAGTTATATTCGACTGGAGCCGAATCTCTCACACCCACCGTCACTGCAATCTTCAGCGACTCACGTTCTATTTTCATAATAAAAAGGAAGGGATAAAATTAATCTCTCATCTTCTGCTTTACTAAATGGTGTTCTTAACAAAATTCCATCTATCACGTCGTGACGTCTTCCATAACTAATTCAGAATTATCAAACTTAGTTTTTCGCATTCTACTCTTCAAGCCTTTTTATATGATGCGCATATAGACGACATTGTTAAGAAATATTTTATCCATCGTGCAGTGACGTCCATCACAATTATTTTCGAATTAACGCATTTGTAGGCAGGTAATATATCTTCGTTTGAGGAATTTTACACATAAAAAAGTTTTTGCATAAAGTAAATTCAGGCTTCTTTCTATCTTTTATAATCCATGAGTAATAGTAAACAAATGTTTTTTGAAAGCCGTAGAGTTGCACTCAGTTGCACTGTGGATTTGTCCTTTAGCCAACCAACTAATTTTCAATACCAACGTCCAATGTTTTTGTCATATTTGTAGCCGATGTTTTTTTGTCGTGAGAGTTACAACAGCGTATGCCATACTGACACACACACACACACGGACAGACATGGCCTAATCAAATCAGAATTTCACGCTGATCAAGCATAAATACACTTTATATGGTCTCTGAAGTTTCCTTTTACATAATGAAGACAAACAAAATGAGTATAACCCCAGCATCCTACAGTGGTGGGTATAATAGCGGAAAAAAAATCAAAAAACTTATATATAAGATAAACGCGTTCATTCCAAAAAATTATTTTCATATTTTGCGTTTATTTTAATTTCTTTTACTAGTGAAGAAATTATATTCAGGCATAATTAGGGACTTTGCGTGGAACCGATTCGAAATGTAATAGTTGTACAAAGAAGTTCTCTGGGTTGAAATTTTCTGCTTTCATATGTTTCGAAATTTCAGCTTTAGATAACTTTAAAATTGATGTTGCCGTGATTTACAAGCTATCGTTCATTGCAAATTGCACCAAATTGTCTAAAATTATTCTTATTTCTATCCGCCTGAGTGGCCGAGTAGGCAAGAATCTCGACTAGCCACTCAATGGTCGTGGGTTCAAATCTCAAGTGCGGTAGAGTTTTTAATAAAGCCGAAAGCCTTAGATGCTAGTGCTTTAAGACTTTAGTCTTAGAATTTATTCTCTGCCTAAATTTATAATAACAATAATAATAATAATAATAATAAATTCTTATTTCTATTATGGGTCAATTTTGATCACCGCATAATAAAACTTACAGTTTTATGCTCTACAATCAATTTTTGGTGACAAACCTTATTAGGATAGGTTGCACAAAATAGGCCGAGATGGTCCAAACGTGCTGCAGTTCATTTTTTTTTTTATGTTATGGACACAAGTTTTCGTTATATAAGAGGGGGCTAGCCGATCCAAAGTTTTCATACCGATTTAGAATGCCGAAATACTAGGACTCCGCCACTTTTCCCGAGAAATTTTGAAAATTGCAATTTTTTTCCATATAATGACTTTTCAGAATAGGGTGGCACATAGACAGTGGTCCGAACCATTTTCAGTAGCGTTCCTCTGTGGGTCAAAACCTGGCACTGTACCAAATTTTATCAAAATATCTCAAAAATTGCGACCTGTAGTTTGAATCACACGGACAGATGGAAGGACAGACTTATATCAAATCGAATTATAATTGGTGTAGTAAATCTATCTTAAACTCTCCTGTTTGTTACATACGGCATAGTGTGGTGTAGGGTGTAAAGATGGAATTATTTTCGAGACTGCATTTTATTCTATTGTAAATTGTAAAAAAAAAAAAGTTCAACTGCACGAAATGATTACGAAAATGATTAAGTCCGCTTGGAGTGTACAGTATAGTAAACAGTGAGCCGAAAGCGCTTTACGAGATTTCGCGCAAAAGATTTAAGTCTTGAAAACGTTGTGCAAGTGCGTCTCCAGCAAAAGCAACTCAACTTGGAGCTTGGAGAAATACTCTCGTTTGTGAATTTTTTCTCTAAACCTTTCCTACGAGATAAGGCCACGAATTAAGCCACGAAATATGGTCCATATAGCAAGGGCCTCCGCAAGCACAAGTAGCAAAAATTTAAACATTATTCTAACAAATATTTGCATCTCGCCAAAAAATTCATGAAATTTATTTGTACAACTAACATATTCATTTCGTAGGTAGTTGCCAGACTTGTTCCTTGCTCCTTGTTCGCAAACACGGATATAATGTTTTTACAATGATCCATAAACCATATACAACGCTTTAGATAGGCATATAAGATAAACCATCATCTAGTTCTAGTTCCTTTATATATTTTTACGACCAATGGTCTTTATATGAATTTGCAGGTGTATGAAAATCGATTCCTATTTTCTCAAGGACGCACTAGTTGACAATTTTCATTAATTTTCTTTGAAGTTGAATTACAAGAGTTCAAGAAATCTATAATTCTTAAAATATGTATAAGAAGAAGAATCTGAAAAACTCATTTTGCTGTGAGTGCAGCAGATATTTCAAAAAATCATTTTTTTTTTAAATATAACTTAATTTGTGAATATATTTTCAACAGTGAAAGAGAAAAATGAAAATGTTTGGTAAGAACGTTTTTCTTCCTTCATTCAGGTTTTTGCTCACTCACTGTGTTGTCTTTCGAAAGTATCAATTACATTTGAATTTTTTTAATTCTCTTATCATTACAACCGATCGCCATAAATATTTTAAATCCCATTCTTGTAGTAATTCAAAAGGACTTGTTTATACTATTTGAAAATCAAACGTTCATTTGTAGTAGCTACCTACGGCACGTTTTAATTGTAAAGCCCATCTTAGATGGTAATGGAACGAAACGCCCTTAGCAAATAAAAGAAAAGCGGAAAAAAAAAATGAAAGAAAGAAAGAAAAACAAATTTATTCTTGCCAATGGAAAATTCTATTGCAAATATCTTCCGAGATAGTAATAATTACTTAATGATTACCATTGCAAAGCATAATTATGTATATGCCCATAAGGCAGACTTGATCTTTTCTTATTCACTTAGCGGAGATCGTTCCACAAAAGCTAAACGCGATTGGTAATCGTTTAAATCGTGCATTCATTCGATTTTCATTCTATTCATTTTAGCGACAATTGTTGCTTTCGTCCAAAAACATTTATGTGCGTGTGTGTGTTGGAAAGATGTAATGCAGTTCGACAAGCTGAATTTTGTGCCCGTCTGAGAAGCATATTCCAAAAATAGGAGATTGAAGATTATAAGCAACGCCAAGTGACCGCCAAGGAATAGGAATACATTCTCTTTTACTATTCCTTAGGTAAATATTAAAATACCTTTGAAGTAAGCACTCATACTTCGAACTTCGAAAATGAAAATCGTTTTATTTAAATCCATGTAAAGACGATTACTGAACATAGTATTAGGGTGGTGCATAACTATCAGGCATTTTTACGAGATGTTCTCAGGTGTTCTTGAAAATTTGGACAAGTTCGGTCGAATACGAGGATGAGCCATCCAGCCAATTTCCGTACCTTTCCAAACTTTGCAAGAGCACAAACGATACTTGAATGGTCCACATGAAGTTGTCGGCCAACATTCAAGTTGTCAAGCTTTCGTCCCCTTCCACGGCTGCCAAAAGTGCCTGATGGGCGACCTCCTCCTGACTTATCTTGCAAGCTAGTGTCGCCGGATTTGAAATGAGTAAACCATTCCCTGCATCAACTTTCACTGATTGTGTCCTCGCGAAAGGTCTGCGCTGCTTTCCATGCTTTCTCAAAGTATTATAGCGTAATATGACGAATAAAAGTGTGGTTATGGACAAGCATTTTTCTAACCTAAAAGTATTATTATTATTATGATTATTATTATTAAAAATTTAGCCAGAGAATAAATTTTAAGAGTAAAGTCTTAAAGCACTAGCATCTAAGGCTTTCGGCTTTATTAAAAACTGCTAGTCGAGACTTTTTCTTACTCTGTCACTCAGGCGGGTCTAACCTAAAAGTAAAACGATATTATCATTCGTAAATTTATAAAATATTTTATTGAAATATAGCAGGTAAAAGAAATGCCTGGTAATTATGCACCAATCCAACATAATGATCGTTTTCTGAATCACATCACAAACATATCACAAGTCACAAGCATTATTCTACGCGGTATTTTCCCCGACTTAATAGCATTCTTTTATAACAAAATTATTGCTTCGGCATACCACATTTGATACAAAGTCACAAAAACACATTGATTTTTCTTATGACTAGTTGCCAGTCACAACAACAGAATATGGCTGTAACAATAATAGACTTAAGGAAGCATAAAAAATAATAATTTGATCATGGAAAACACAAAAATAACAATGGATATTATTGGTAGGAAAAATGCCCGTGATATCGGTACAAATTCGCCTAAAATAGGCAAACAAATTTTAACAAACTAGGATCAAACTGGGATCGAGCTATTAAAAAGTTTGCACTAAAATGTTTGGTTCACTTTTTTTTTATAACTACCACCGATGGATGGGGGTACACTCATTTTGTCATAATGTTTGCAAAATGTTCCCGAAAGGAAACTTCAGAAATCCTATAGAGTATATATATTCTTGATCAGCATGCAATTTTGACCCATGTCTGTCCATCCGTATGTATGTACGGTGTGTGTTGTAAACATTCCGGTGGTCGCAAAGATGAAAACATCGACTTCAAATCTGACCGAAACGTTGAAAGCTCTTGCTCGCAAGTTAATATTAAAATCTAGCCAAATTGGTTAAGGTACAAGCCCTCACTAAAACATGCAACTCTATTCTCTGCAACTCTATTTCTCTAAACAAAAATTTTATGGGATTTAGCTCTTTACTCATAAATTATAAATGACAGAATTCCAAAATTTCCAGTGTTTACTTTACTCTTTACTACATCTTATGTTCAAAAATTCAACAACTCGCCCGTAACCAGTCAAAGTTATAGACGAAAGGTGTGGCAGGTGTGGTCGAGTAAAATAATGTAACAAATATGACAATATACATATGCATATATATATATATATATTATAAATATTCGTGGAGAAATAAGCAAAGCAAAGAGTCTCTACTAACAGCTCAATGGTCGGTAAGGTTTTCAATTAAGCCGATAGCCTTAGATATGCTAGTGTTTTAAGACTTTAGAGTTCGATTTTATTCTCCATCCAAATTAATCATAATAACGATCATTTTTTCGTATTTTTTGTTGTAATAAATTTCATAGAAATATGCCGGAGCATAAAATGTAGAACTTTTCAATGTGAAGTATAAACGATAACAAGAAAACACGTTGCTTCTGCTTTGCGGACATTTGAGAGATTGTGAATAAAAGATACTTAGCAGCGTTACTGCTGTCGCTAAAAACGAAACACAAAGATTCGAAAAAAGTCTCATAGTTTGAATTTAAAAAAACACTTTGAACCCTCTTGTTGCTTAATTGCGTCTCTGCTTATACATACAATAAAGGAACCATAGTTGCATTTCTTAGTGTATAAGAAGTCGTTGCTGAATTACCAAACGTTCAATTTACGATATCTAGTATTAGGTGTTCATCTGTTGTAATTATATTATTACAAGACTTTGAATTATATTTGAATCAAGAAAATTATCGTTCATAGGCTTAAAAGTCATTCAGCAAAATCAGTTGCACAAAATAAATAAAAAAATTGCATAATATATTAAATTTATGAATACACAATTACACCATGTAAGGTAAGGGCAAATTATTCCTACAATTCTTTTAATTATGAAAAATGTCTTCATATTTCTATAGAAAATTCTTACTGAAATTTATTCAAGCATTTGACAAACATAAAGTTTTAAATTCTCTAATATGATATAAAGGATGTAACAAAACCATTAACGAACATGATGAGAACAAAAGGGCAAGTAAATAAATGCTAACTAACTCCAATAATGCTGCTGTGGATAACATAAACATCGAAAGTTCCTGACAATTTACTGGCTCGTATTTTTGACAAAGGCATGGCGCTTCTTATTGTTTAATTTTCCCTTCTACTAACTCCTAAAAGCATTTTGTTTCAAGGCGACGTTAAAGAGTGCACCCAAACCAGAAGTTAAAGAAACGAAGAAGAAGAAGTAAAAATGAAAAATAGCATACTTTAATTGCCTATGGAAAACAACCTCAGAAATCAACATCAGAAAAATTTTCTAATTATTTTGATTTATGTTTTGTTTCTAACATTTGTTTGTTTGTTTATGGAGAGAACCATTGCGTGGAACTTAATTTATGGAGAGAACCATTGGGTGGAACTTGTTTTGTTAATGTGTAAGAGAAGGATTTTAGACACAAACCGAGCAGCAATAGAAACAAATGGAAACGACCCGTGTCAGAGACAACAAAATGATAAGATTTCCACATATATCGTTTAAAATTATAGATAGAGGAATTTCAGGGACTTTTAATTAACACCTATTTGATTGCTTGCTCTTTCATTCTCACTATTTGTAGGGGCAAAATTTACTTGTAAAATCTAAAGAATAGTAACAAATATAATTAACTTCACATTGACGAATAAATCTCTCTTGTATAATCCGTGTAGTAAAAGATCGAATCCCCCTCATATCAAATTGGTCATTGTTGAACATTATACTGAACTTGGTAGATTTTTACGGTGTTTCATTTACTGTTTTAATATTGGCCATAGGTGAACTTGTAGCGGTTGGTTGGATATACGGTGAAATTTAGATAATTAAGAAAAAGAAGAATATAAATTTTAATTATAATTCTTAGGCGTAAAAAGATTCTACGAAGATATCAAATTCATGCTGGGCATGAATACGCATTTATTGGCGTTTATGCTGGTCTTTAATATCACCAGCCATATTGTATGGTAGTACTGATCTATACTCTTTTGGATTTGTGTGTTTGCAAGTGTTCTTTACCTTCAAATACAATATAACTCCAGATTAGCAATTTCTCATTTGCTTTTTTATGCATTGTTAAAAATGCTTCTTACTTCAATTTATTTATATGTTTTTGTTGTTGATTGTATCTTGTCGTTCGTTGATAAAGAAATACAAGTCAATTTTGTCCCTAATTAATATATTTTATTAATTTTTTTTGTTGAGAAACGAAAGCCACACGTAATGCAAAATCAAACGGCTTTCAAGTTACATCATTAAAAGGAGACTAGATTAAAAGGAAAAGTATAAGTTTAGTTCGCGTATTTTCCAAAACACTAAACATCTATAGGAGATGAATAAGATAATACAAAAAACGCCTGTTTTTCACAAGAGAAAAACGATTTTTAAAGAAAGACTAGTTAGCCAATTTTGACAATTTATCAATAGGGCATGAAAAATTGACGGCTTTGTGCTTTTTTGGTCTGTTATTTCACAGAATTGAATCCCTTTTGTCGGTAAAATTGAGTATTTGGTCTGTTATTTAACAGAATTGAACCCCTTTTGTCGGTAAAGTTAGGTATTTGGTCTGTTATTTAACAGAATTGAACCCCTTTTGTCGGTAAAGTTTGGCATTTCACATAGCTGATTGGCGTTGCCATTTAAGTTGTTAAGTTGGGCTTTTAACCATTTATATATATTATAAGCGACTCTGTGCTTTGCCTTTCAGCAGGGAATTTAGCGAGGGCGTTGTTTAAAAATTATCACGGTTTAATTCTAAGCTAACTTGTAAAATACAAGAAATTTTAAATGTTCGATATTAACCTTTGACACATTCAATTAGGTAAAAATCTTCACACTTTCAAGCGTGTATGACATTAAGAATCTATGACTAAGAAAATAGGATTACGATCATTTAAAGTCTCTGAAGGGCTAGTCAGCAAACATTGTACGAATATATGTGTACTAGTTATACATTTTAACTCGCCTCTCTCCATAGGTATTATGCATGCACTGGCACGACATTGAGTTGCAAGTCGAGACTCTTGCCACTCAGGCGGATACCTTGTAAAATTAAATAAGTTTAGTTCGCGTATTTTCCAAAACACTATACATCTAGGTTTACCCTTATTGAATTGAAAGGACATATGCGATTTTTTAAAATCATTCCTTTGTTCCCATATGTTAATATAACGAATAAGGCAATTTCAAATGACTTGCAGCTTAGCTTCTCTTTTTCGATGTATTTTTCGATGAGCATACAGACCGGAAGGATGGGCGAACAATTTATCACACCCTAAACATTTATACGCTCTTTCTTAATGAACATTAAGATGGGAAGGCCGCTCCACATTTTATACAGATATGAGTAGGCGGTTTTTCAGAGTGAGAGATTCAGAGTGAGAGTGTATTCGCAATTGACTACGTCTGTTAAAACGTTTATCACATATGTCACAAACAAAATTTCGTTCTTTTAAGTGCTGGCTACTACGATGACTAATTAAGTCCAGTGAAGAAGAAAAACTTCTATCACAGAATTCGCACACAAAAGGACGCTCGCCGGTATGAATGCGTTCATGACGGCGTCGATTACTAGTAGAAGTAAAAATCTTCGCACAAAAAAGGCACGTTTTTTGATCCAAAGGTAACATTAAAATATATTTTTCTAAAAATCATCTAGAGGAGATGATAGAAGAGCAAAAGCGACCAAGTCAAGAAAAAAGAATCGGTCACAATCAGGAAAAAGAATAATAATTTTTTTTATATATATGTTTATATATATTAATAAAAGTATTTTAAATGTATAATAAAGCTATTTATTTTATTTATATTTAAACATAAATTACATAAATTAATGTACAGCAACAGGAAAGGCCAGTTTGACTTGCCCAATGACAAATGAAAGCGGTTGAAAAAGTGTTTGTTGCTATAAGCTCAAACTAGACGATGGTTATATTTTTATTTAAAATTAAATTTTGGATTTAATGACAACAAGCGCTTTTTACGACACATCGTTGGGACATTTAAAGTCGAATGCCCGGTTTGTTTGGATTCTTTATTAAGAGCCAACACTGTATCATCGGTCTGTTGACATAAAAATTGCTTCGAATCATCTTTAGGAAGAACCCATTGACTTGATATAATACTAGCATCGCTTTCCATCTCTCCACTCCCTTCATCGTCTTCAGTTTTTATATTTGACTTTTTCTCAGCTGCTGACAATCTGCCGCTCCATCTGGGGTAATACTCCTTCTTCTTTCCTGCTTGTTAAAGATGTCGTAAAAGATTTTTTCCCCGATAACATGCTTTGCTTTTTTGAAATAATTTTATTTTTTATACAAAGCAGGTTATCCCCATCACCATCAAGGCTTCGACGCGTTTTTTCCATTCCCGCATAGTAACTGCCGTGAGCAGGTAAGAAGTGCGATTATCAAGATTTCTTTCATCGTAGCTGTAGTGAATCAGAGTACACATACCACTCAGCGACTGTTTCTCTATCTCTTTCCGTTTCCTCATTTCTCGTATTATAGGAATAGGAGATATCATCTAAATGATTGGTTGGTCATAAAAAAAAAAGAAATAAATATCGCTTCTGGTTATCTCTTTCCATTATGAATTGGTTTGCTTTTTTAAGAGATCCTTAGGGGGGTTTTGATCGATATTTTGATATTCCGAGCATTTAGTCCTTTGTACCTTCAATAGAGATTAACATTACCAGACGAATATTTTTACTGGTTTACCAGTTCAATATTACAACCTGAATCCAGCAAAGCCCCTTTTCTGTCTTCAAGTATTTTGAGCAGAGGTGGTGGAATCACAAGCGGAAGATCGTTTGTATGGAAAACAAAGAAGAGCGAATCCAAATGGCTGTCTTAAGAACTTTGCTGGTATCGCGTCAGACTGCAAATGAAGTTATGATCCTATCTATTTTATTAAAAATTGGACAACCGTAATTTAACAATCTATGAACGAAATTCATGCCAACAACAACCCGCCTACACATACCGGGAGAAGATAAACAAAAAAGCCTAAAGACATGGACAGCAAGTTCTACTGAGTTCGCGGTGACTGAGTTCCCATTGGGAAATGCATATTGATTTAGAGAAATGTACGATTTCATTGCAAGATCGCAGTGATTGGCTCAGGCAATTTCGGAAGCATGATGAAATGCTTAAACATATTATTTTCATGAAAATTGAAAAAGTGCTATGGACAGTGTATATGAAATGTTGATGTCTAGAAAAACTTTTCACTTCCTTCCATTGCACTTGATTTTTAGGGATCTTTTCCAACACTTTCCGATCTATATCTTAACCAATTTCACATTCTTATTTATCAACATTAATATAAAAATTTTGTTTTTTTTCTATATAGAAAAAATGAAAAAGCGTTAAGTTGTGGTTGTCCTAACCGTTTTTGTTATTCCACAAAGTTGCTTAGGTTTACCGAGAATTTTCTTTCTATTTAATGAATGCGTCAATCTGTTCACATTGTAAGGGAGAGTGTATACAACCGTTCTTGTAGGCAAGTGACTAAAAGGTTTAACGGGACACAATGAGTCTTCGCATATATTTCCAGAAAACAAGTCGGTTGAATACAAGAAAAGATGACGGACAGGCGGGAAGATACGCTTAATTCATATCAGAAAGTGATTCCGAGTCAGTAGGTATAATAAAAAGTGGATTCATCTGGGTGTTGCATACCAACAGGACGAACAGGATCTTCCCAACTTGATATTATATAATTACAAGACTTACTTTTAATGGACAAGTAAGACAAGTGTGCATATAAGTATCATCCTCTTTATTGTAAGTGTCTTCTCTCAATTGATGTAAGTGAGTTGCTTTAGTCTCCTTTGAAAACAAACTACAACGCACTTCCATGCGCAACTAAATCATTTCGCTTTTCCAAGCGGTTCTCATGTTGTTGCATTAGTTCATTTTCGTCGCCCGTTACTCTACTTGCAAACGTATAAAAAATTTAATTCCATCGCTTTGCACATTGCGAGGATTTTTACGGTTTATGTAGATTAAGGGGGATCACGTTTATCAAAGTCGCAGTCTTTTAACAAATAGTCAATGCGTGTAATCAATGCATGTTCGTCTTCTGGATCGCAGCATTCATCGCAAGCATTATATCTAAAGTTGTTTATTAAAAATGAATCAACGCATTTTGGGCATTCTTCATAACTAACCTGATACGTGGTACAGGACTATGAACAGTGGCATGCTTCGAATAGAGGAAGCTAAACGTACTGCACGCGAAGAGTATAATCTTGAAGAAATAGTTACTAGTCCAGATTCAGCGGAAGCAATAGTTAATTCGCAAACTGTCCTTTTAAAAACGAATTAAATGAATTTCCAGTCGGTTGCCATTAAACTCTTTTCAAAACCGTGAAATTTCTTCTTTGCCCGCAGAACAAAAATTGCTAAGGTTATGTGTCTCCTTATTCTGCGCAGAAGACTCGACAATTCGAAAGACCACGATACGACCTTTACTAAATGTGGCCTAATGCCTAATGTAAGGGAAACAAGATGGTAGACTCAAGCGAAAGAGACCATCTGTGTGGTTTGATTGAACCAGTGTTTTATATTGCCTCCATTTCCAGTACATCTTTTTGTTTACCAGCTATTACATATATTTTTAATTACACACATATGCATATGTAAGGACATGTACATAAAGTTCACGCAAACTAATGAATAAATATCTTTACTTAAAGATTGAGAGAAAGTGAGAATTCCACTAAATTAAAAGATTTTGTAAATTGTTTTCATTGTGTTTTGTCTTACCTTTCACTTAAACTTATGTAAAGGAAAATTTATTAAAAGAAGGAGCAGATATATTATGTTTTTTTGGTATATGAAAGAGGAACGGAGAAGCTATATACCAGCGCTAATTATTTCAGAAACGAAGCAACAACAACGAAATTGACATTTTATTAAAAAAAAAGAGAATAATGTAAGATTGATCATGAAAAGTAGGTGGGTAACAACACAAGTTTGAGATATTAAATGAAAAGAGTATCCCCCTCCACCCAAGGCATAGATAAAATACGATAACATGAAGTTTATATGACGAGAGATATGAAGTCGACATCATTTTATGACCGTTCAAAATTATAAATTAGTATAAAATACTAAACAAGGTTAAGGGGCTGAACGTAACGGCTGCATTTTGCATTGCTAAGGCAAAAAAATTTAGTATAAAAGCTTCTCATTTGATTGAATTTTATTTACAGAACCATTAACAAAGCGCAAAAAAGTTAATGAAGCGTAAAATTTCTTTGAAAAGTGACTGTTCGAAGCAGAGCACTTAAACATATTAACAAATCAAAAAACAAAATTCTTTTCGCACAACGAAGGCTAGCATAATATTTTAATTTCATATTTTCTTATTTTTTTTTTTATTAATAAATAAATATCTTAAAATCATATGGTGCTTCAGGTGTTCACCATATGGTGCTTCAGGTGTTCATCATATGTTTTCATTTGTTTTCATAAATACATCACTGCTTTGCTGCTCGTGGAAAGTTTAAAATTTTGCAAAAATTTGCATCGATGCAATGAGCAATGGAATCTTCTTGTTCTACTATACGTGAAGAAGCTATCAAATTTTATTTTGATAGCTCGTGCATGAAGCAAACTGCAAATGCTGGAAATACTTATGTTGGAGCTATAACAACTGACGAACAACGTGACCATGCTTAACAAAATCAACGGTTGCGGCTTACTTGTGCTGAATTCGTTAATGACACCCTACGCCGCCTGCGGTAGAAGGGTATATTAAGTTTTTGCCGACTCGAGATGGACCAACTTTTTATTACGAATCGATCTAAGCTTGTGTGCCTTGGTTCGGATCGGACAATATTGTCAACCATTTTCCATATAGCGGCTTATCTTGAAAGGTTGTTACATGAATAACTGTAAGGTGATAGAGAGCATCTAGTAATGGTCCGTTGCCCACTATAGCCTATTTACTTTATTCTCATTTATAGAAAGCCAAACCATGGAGATTGGTAAAAGTTGGTATAAAGGGTTCTTATGGCAAAAGAAGATATGAAACGTTCAATGGATGTACGGTATGTACGAAAAAGCATTTTAATACTGAAAGATATTAAATTTAAGTTTTTTATTACGAAACCTTCCCTTTCCCTTGAATACACAATCTAACGTATAATTACTATTTTTATATGAAATATTAGTAAAATTTGAATATTATAAATATTGCACTCAGTTATTGTAAAAAATGCTGGCAAATGAAGCATATTTTTAAAGTATTGTGACCAACTCCCCATTTTAACATCCCTTTATGCCTATGTTTATTCGTAAAAAAAATTTTTTTGGCAATTTGTTAAACCGAAAAAACAAATGGCAATTAGTACAATTTTTTCAGCATTTCATTTCCACGTGGCCTTATTTTGGTATAGGATCTACTTGTTTGTTCAATTTCAAAATTTTTGGTCTGCTGCGATGACGAATTCCACTAATAATAAAAAACAAAAGCTTTACAAATTTATAAAAGATATATAGTGCCAAAGATTATATAAACCATAGTACTAAAATTTCCTAGTTAGTCATAGAGTTGTTCTCTTACTTTTAAAGTGAACTTGGCAGCTCTTTTAAATGCACACAGATAGAGCAGATGAGAGAATGACAACTAGCTGACGTGAAATAATTTCGAAAGTAAAGACAAGAGAACTCGTAGCAATTAAGAGGGCTTAATTAAAAAAATTCCTAAAAATTAAAATGTAATTAAATATAAATATATAATTTTAATTAAAAATCTTTAGAATCTTGAAGATAAAGGAAATGCAACTGAATGGAATCGTGAAAATCTCATTAATTTTTTGTTTGTCTTACTCAACGCGAAGAAGAAAGAAAATACAAAATTGATAATCTTCCAAGTATATAAAAAACGCATATTTGTGTATAAAATAAGAAATGTTATAATAGTAAATTTCGTGTCGTGTAGTGAGCACATATATTCAGTGATTTGGAGACAGTTGATGTTGTAGAGCCACTTTCTGTAAACCTCTTACTCTTCTCTCTCCTATTTTATCAAACGAATTGCAATCTTCCTTGACCAAAAAACAAAGTTTTCATATGATAGGAAGCAAAAAAAAAATAAAAATAAAATACAGTGTGTGTGTTGTGTTCGTTAAAGTTTTGCTTTTGTGACATTTATTAGTATCAAGGCTCTTTTTTTAATCCCTTTCGAAGCTTGAGTCTTCTTAATCCGTAATTGTAGAGTCGCGTTGGTGTGTGCGCGTACGGGCACTTATATCGAAGTTCAATACATGAAATTATTTTTATTAAATTCCCTAGAACACGATATTTTCCTTTGATTTTCACGTATTTCAGATTTGTTAACGTTTGGGAGAATTTTAATAATTGGGTTATGGCAACCCTTTTAAAGAAATTTTGATTTTGCTACTCTTGTTGTGTTCACTCTCGCCATCTCCTCAACAAGCAAAAAATGCTCTCTCTGTCATCTGGATTAGAAACAACACAAATTGACTTGACATTTACCTAGTGAACGAAAAAGAGCAAGTGTAAAAGCAGGAGTGAATTTACGTGGAAGAGCCGTTTGCGACATGCACGCGAAGTAGAAAAAAGAAACGTTTTATATATTTCAATATCTTAATTTAAAAACAAAAAGATATTGATAAGTGAATCTCCATCGCAAGTCAATTTAAACGAATAACCTTGGCAGCCGATTTGTGTCTTATTTTTGTTTTGTTCTTTTGTCGTTGACCCTTAAACATATGTTTTGGTAAACGCGTACATAAATGTGCATAATTTTGCTTAGCAATTATAAAAAATAAAAAAAAATTAGATTTCTTGTTTAGCTAATTATGATTGCATCTCGCTACTGCTAAATGGCTAAGAAATGTACGCATTTCGTTACATTACATTTAAGGTTATCTATAGGAAAAACGGATATGTGTGGGTGAGCGGGTTGCATACAGTAGAAAAGAAAATCAAGAAACGTGTCATTCCTACCGATCGATGTAAACGCTAATGATGATGTTAATCTATTGACCGATGTAGCCCGCGACTAAAAAAATATATATGTATTAATTATGCATTAGAGTGATAAAAAAATTTCTCAGTTTATTTTAGGCTTCATCTGAAGTGTAAGAAAACCGCAATTGAGGCAAAGAGTTAAAAGGACAAATTTTATAACAAGATTCAACAACTACTAAGTGTTCCTTATAAACATTAATGTTTAGTGAATGTAATCAAGAAACGTCTATAAATCAACTTTAAATCCATCAGCATTCAGTAAAACATCCACATTTAACCGAACCTGCCAATAATTAAAACTAATTTATAAAAATTAAAAATTTATTGAATTTTCTTTAAGATTGATGGTATTTTGGTGTCTGCAATTTCATAAAAATTGCTACGCCAGAAGCCAAGCATAAAAGGCCTAAAAATTCCGAAATCTTCGAACACAACATCGACGTTGCAAAAACTCAAAGCTAAAGCCACCGGCGGCTCGGTTAAACGTGGTAAAAAATCGACAACATCGAATCCAAAGTCAACATCGGCAACATCATCATTAAATTCACCATTCAACCCAACAGCGGCTTTAGGATTGCAAGGCGGTGGTGGCTCCAACGTTGTTTACGGTGGAGCAATTGGAAATTCTTCTATTTCGCCAAACAGTTATAGCTATCAGAAACGCAGTGGCGTCACTACGAGCGACACTGTGCTTGGAGTTGCTCCAGCTTTTATTTACGGTGCGGCTGGCGGTAACGACAGCAGTTGTGGTGGTGGTGGTGGTGGACCAACTTTTGAAGAATTGTCTACTGTTGCGGCAAAACACAGTTTTAATTCAACAAAGAAATCATATCATCAATATAATAATAGCCACAACCACAACATCAATAACAGCCAGAATAATAGTGCCAATCTCAATTATTCAGCAACGACAGTTTCAACATCTTGCACTTCCCTGCCACAATTGCCATCAAATACAACAACAACAATGATGATGATGAAGCAGAAGATTTCATTAGCTGACCGTTTAAATATCGGCGATGAGGTGCGCGAATTAAAATTGGGCTGCACGTTTAATTCCAAAAATACAACGAATGCATTTCACACGATTAAATGTAAGTAACTAAAACAATCACTTTGTACACTTTATATTTCATATAATTTTTTGACCTTAAAAGGAAAGAAAATCACTAAAAACAATTAAAAGATTTTTGCCAAACAGTTACAGGAGATATTTCCATAAAAATATTAAAAAAAAAAAAAATGTTTAGTTTTTTTCATTTGAAACAAAAATTTTATTCTGATTTAAAGGATGTTAATACATTATAAATACCCAATAAAGTTGGCGAAAATAAAAAAAAAAATGTATCATCCTTTTACACTTTCAGACGATTTCAAACCTTTAAGCGTGGACAAAAATCGTGTTGCTACCGTGGATGTTGGCTCAAACAATCAAGTTACAGTTACTGTGCCAAATTTAGGTAAGTTCATCCAGAAGGAAGTCTAAGAGGTCTTATAAAAAATATATATATTCTTGGTCAACATCAAATCAAATCCTAAAACAAGATAACCATGGCCGTCCGCCCATTGTCTGCTGTAAAGTTTCTGCTTTTCAAAGGGAATAGAAAATAGCTCATAAACTATAGGAGATAAATCTACAAAAATTTGACCGTGTATTCTATGGGAGATGATGTAGTTCCTCTACAAAAAACTAAAAAAATCTACTTAATTGTATAGTGCGTCACAATTTCATTTTTTTTTTTTTTGTTTTCAAAGGTTTATAAAACAGAGAATCACGATTCAAAAGCTTCATAAAATATATAAATCCCCGGCCAGTTTCAAATTTGCAGTGCAACTAATGCATATCCGTCTGTACCGTATCACATTCACGTAAACATTTCTTCCTCTGCAAAAATGGTGAACGCTTGTACTTTCCCTATTTCTTGCTCCTTGCTCATAACCTATAACATATATACACGATATAAGTTTCCCCAAAATTATTCTACGAAGATAGAATAACAATGATGGGTATAAGAAATTCCATCACAAACGAATATAATTTTCTTACTTGATTTATTTTTATCGTATAAAACGGAAAATTGATGTTGTGTATGAAACATATCCACCTTTTATATTGCATTGTAGGGGGGCACTCTTTGCGTAGGCTGGGACTGTTTTCAAAATCTTCTGCAAATTTGAATTCATTTTCGGGGGATTGCGTATCATGTGTATCACATGTACTACGCAGCTGGGCAGACGGACAGATTGAAAGGTGAACGAACAGACGTGCTTACGTGCATTAAGGATTTGACACCGATCAAGAATGTATATATTTTGTATATAGGGATTTTGAAACATGCTCTGTGGGCTTTATAGGCGATTGGACAAAAAAAAAGGCGTTTTGATGCACTGTAGTCTTCTTTTTTAAAACGTT
>NW_024004259.1:0-30119 GCF_014805625.2 Glossina fuscipes | reverse complement strand
GTTCCCGGCGAGAAAAGTAAGCTTTCAGCAGTTTTTTTTTTTTTTTTTGGCAGACTTAAATAAGAGAATAACGCTTTCCGTAGTTGGTCTCTTCGACTTATTCGAAGCCTATCTCGACGTTATCATATATGACATCGCATCAAGCATAAAAGCAACACATAGAGAGAGAGAGAGAGTGTGTTATCCAGAATGCTTTAACGATTGCTACCGTCTTCTTTAATTATATTAAGAACTATTTCGAAAGTCTTTTAAAAGAACTCCCAATCGACTGCTTTGCAAAGCAAATGAGAAAATTTACTTACATGAAACAAAGGATGCAAATTCTAAGTGTAAGTAAGGTTTCGAAATTGATTGATAAAATATAATATAATTTTAGTGTTATGAGGTGTCCGTCAATAGCGTTACAAGCGATGTGAAAACATTAATTTGCATTAAGTTGAGAATGGTGTGCGAAAGAAAGAAAGCAGCCGTATCATAGTCATATAAATGATTGTTTGTGTAAAACTTTTTCATTCATTAAATTGTTATTTTTATAATCGCGAGTTTCTTGTTTAGGAGCGATTCGGAGGGCAATTAACAACAAGTGAACAAACACATGCCCAACACTAAAGACATCCATGAATACGATGATACTTTAGAGCAGCGACGATACATTTTCTGCTGAATTAAAAGGCAACAAACAACAATACAACCACCACTGGTGACATAAACTAATCGCATGCAACGCATTAAGTATTTATCACAAATCCAATAACTGGCTGACTGAAAGTAGTATTATTTTCAGCCAAGCCAGACAAGACTGAAAACAAAAAATATTCACACAAACCCAGGAGTCAATTCACAACCAACAAAAAAAAAAAAAAAACAAAAAGAATCTTTCCACAAACACACAAGGCTTCATATATTTTTGATGACTTTTTTTTTTTTCTTTTAATAAAACAGCAACAACAACAGCAAACACTTAGTTAAATATGCAAAGAATATGAAATTCCTCTGGTAGAAAACATTTAACATCGCAGCGGGTTTCCCTTAGGTCTTATCACATAACTACGCTATAAGCATATGTGTATATGAAACCCACATGGTTATGTGTGCGCATGCAAGAGCCTATATACTACTATGCAATTCTTTAAAACCTTACGTTGTACTAAATTCTCTTCTCTTAATCGTGTAACAATTTGTGATTGAAAAATTTTTCAAATTTATAAATATTGTAATTATGGGAAAAATTTTCGTTTTTTTTTTTGTTTCAAATCATAGAAGGAAAACATATACTTCATGTATCTTCTTGTCTAATCAAACTATTATTTATGTGCACTGCGTACATATTAGGTGAACATTGTTTCTTCGTTTCATTCAGTCAATTATGACCGGAGGCATAATTAGTTCCTTATTCCAACCCGTTCTAATAATGGCAACCAAATATATGTAACGAATATGGCGAATATGTAACGAATCTTCTCATATATCGGTTCTTTCATTTTGCTTTCTTAGGTTCAAAAAGTTGTAGCTTAAAAAGATATCCTATATATTCTTGATGCTACCCCGGCGACAAGATTCCTTTCCTTACAGAGACTTCGAAGTGTCTTCTTCATTGGAAGATCGCCTGCCTGCAGACTTCCTCACCAATGCTGTCAGCTACTCATTAGGTCCAATACACAACCGATGGGTTGTAGAAAAGCTAACGACAGTGTAGCGTAATGGGTGGCTGGCGTGCTGAGTTGAGCCAAGGGAGAGCGTTGTAAGGGGTCGTTTCCCCGGAAGTGTGAAACATAATGACGCGCGCATGCCGATTATCCTACAGTTTGGTATGAACTGTGAAATCTACGAGTGTCAGTTGGTCAGCTCACAAAGACACGTAGTCAAGTACCTCTAGGCAGGTAGAGGTAACAGCATTGGTCAAAGTACAGATTGGTGCTTGCCAAGATACTTCAGGGGGATGCTTGCATATTGACGTACCATGTGAAAATTTCGGTGGAAGCTGGTACGTCCTATCACTTTTTTGAACACAGCCAACCAATGCGTGAGGCCTGACCGTTTCAGCTGCGGCCCTTCGGGGACTACTCTTGCTGGCTATAGTTATCCCCAAATTCGGGGGCACCAAGTAATTAGAGGTGCTTGACAGACCTCCGGAGAGAAAGGTTTGGACGGTACTCGAACTTGTTCCTGCAGGATTGTCTTCCAAGGCTGAAGAATGCCCTATTCCAATATACTGATTGGCAATAGTTCTAGAGAACTCGTCTGGTTATGACTTCACACCAGATGCAGACGTTAAACATCGATACAATCGGCAGCTTATAGACACGCCCGCAATCCTGAAGACAGTAAAATAGTTTCGTCAAATTTCATTTAGTGCAAAATTAATTCAACTGTAATTTTATTGCACTTCAATCGATTTCAAAATAATTTGTCTTAATTATTTTCATATATATTTACTTGGCTTTTTATAATTTTTATAAAAATTGTTTTTTTATTTTTAATTTTTTTTTTCAAAATTTGAAAAAAAGTTTTTTCAAAAACATTCCCCGACTGTTATAATCTGTTGCTTGTCTCTTTTACTTTTCATTGATCTTTGGGGCGCTTTATTCTTCTTGTTCTTTTTCTGCTTCTAATATTCTGTTTCTCGTATTTTATTTACATTATTTCGTTCATGTACACTAACGTCTTGCTGCCTGCTTGCCAGCTTGCTGCATGCATGCATGTAAAGTTGATATGTGTCATCGCTGTACAACATTTACACGAGCATTTCTTCAGCAGGTGTATAAGATAATTTATCGAAGATTAAATCACATATATATATATATATATATATATATATATATGTATTCTCCTCTTATGTTTTCGAATCTATTTATATAACGACTTTTTTATTTCAAGACATTTTAGATTGTATTTCGTTTCGTTTCTTCAAAAAAAAAAAAAAAAACGAACAAACAAACAAACAAACATATTCTTAGAATATTTTAGAAATTTTTTCAAATACAAAAGTTTGAAAAAAAAATTCGCGTTTTTTTTTTTTTAATTTTTTGTTGTTCAAACAGGAAAAAATTCATATATCATTTATCTGGCAAATGCCACAAGTAAAATCAATAAAGTTTGTGGCAATTTGCCTGAGAACTCATTCAACGATCAGTGATAGCGATTTGTTCCCGTGCCGAACCGAGATCAATTATTAATCCTCAGCAAGCAATATCTTGGATATTAGAACACGAAGTTTTTCTCTTTTTCAAAATACTTTCAACGTTCGCAAGTTGACCGCCTCAGGTCCCACGCGCTAAACGATGCTTTTAAAGAATATGGTAACTGATATGTCTTTGCCAATGCACGTAATGCCCGTAATGCCCGTAATGTTTTCTTTTATGCGTTGAGTGGGACACACGATATCACCTCATCGCCTCGAAATAATATCTTAGAGTTGCGAAACGTTTTCATAATATTGTTAATTAATTTTAGATCAAAATTTCTTTTTTGTTGTAAGTAAAAGTTCGCTCTTCCCTATTATGAGCGGCCTTGAGGGGACGAGTGAAGACACTCAATATCTTCTATGTATTATACGTTACTGTTTTTTTTTGGCTATTTTAAGCGTGATGTGGAGCGGGCTGCAGCCGTTTTTAAAACGTGCCAATAGACATATTTTGTGGACCGAGTAAATCCATTTTTCCGCCGCAATATAACCGACGATTGCTATGAATTTTACTTTGCTGACTTTTGCCCAATCGATGCATTTTAAGTACTTGTCAAAGTTGCCCTTTCCTGTTCTCTTCTCCTTTCCCCTTTTGTGGGTCGAACAGAAGCACTCTTTCAGTTAAGCTTGACAAGACCAATGGCTATTATGAATTGTAAGATTTTTTCCATAGTGGCCCAAGTGCAATTTGCAAATTTAACGTATGATGCATGGCATGCGTTAATTTTTCATCGTAAGCAATCCTAAGCCATCGAAGAAGAGTCGACTTACCGAGCTTATTCAGCAACATATATACTTTCTAGGAGGTGTAATGTGAATCTCACACACACATTTATTTCCAATAACGTAATTTTAAGAAAAATTATATTAAAAGAACCGTACCTTGCTATTTGACGGCCGGACTGACATGAAACTTTTCGATTGCTATTCGCAGAGAGTAATTATTTCCAACAAATGAATCAATGAATTGAACAAATTAATTACTTGTAGTCTGCTTGCATTTGAAATAACTAATTATGCGAGCAAGTTATGTATGCGTTCAAGAATAGTTTTATGTAAAGCGTCAAAAAAAATTGTTTGTGTGTAAAATATTTAGACCGTTTGCATTTAAGGAGTGAAAGGCATTGATTTGTTCTTAAAAAGTTCAACTTATAAAACTAACAAATTTTTATTTTTTTTTATTTTCTTTATAATGTGACACGTTATTGCTCCTAGTGCTATCAAAATAAAATCAGATTTTAAGTATCAAGCTAGAATTTTTTTGTGGATGTGACGTAGATGAACGGAAGTTCATTTACTATATGACTATTAGCCTTTACGCTACTTGTGGTAAGATTATAATAAATTTATAGAGACGTACGCTACGGCCAGAGAAATTTAGGATATGCCTCTGTTTTATTACATCAATCGATACGAAATCATTCCTTAATAGATTTGGTTCAAGGATGAATTCTACATTCTTTTGGTTATGATAAGCAACACATTTTCATTGTCAATATTTCTTAATGAAAGTAGATGCAAAATGGTATTGTGGCGTACCACATGAATGCGGGACATTTAAATGAAATGAAATCACTCTTCGGATTCCCTCCCATATAAAACATGATACATACGTATACCTCATAAGGCAACATAAGCTAATTTTTAAAATTTCATTATAAAAATTCGTAGAAAATCGTGATGCCAGACATAAATTCATTGTGGCATGTTTAGAGCGCATAAGCCTATCTTATAAGGATTGTCAAGAGAAGTGAAATTTCGTATTGTAACACGATCCAAATTTCATATTTCATAACGGTAATTGTATTACACGAACCGATGTGGGGTACTTAATAGTCGACGTATCCCGATCGTAATGTTTTAATTCGTAATCAACTTTCTTCTTAACATATTGGAAAATTTCCTCGTAAAGATGTGAGCAAAGGAAGAAGACATCAAACAAATACAATTCGCGATATATACTTTTTATCGAAGCAAGGGTGTTGTCTGTTACCATTATATTAAAAAAAAAAAAGAAAAGAAAAAAAAAACATTAACTTTATTACATTTTAAAAGCAATTAAGTTGATAGATATGAGCAGTCATTAATTTCTAAAATATTATTTATATTTGAATCATGATAAATAAAAATGTATGAGACAAGTCTTTACTCAGCCCCATCTAGCCTAGCGATATAATAATTAATTATGATTTGTATTTGAGAGGAAAATTTTTTTTTTTTTTTTATATATATAAATATAAAAATTTTCAAAATAATATTTTCAAAAACTATTTTAATACAATTCAACACAATTGGATTTGTTTTTGAAATTTCTTTCCTAATGATAATAATTTACACTTCATAAAATTTTATATGATTTAATGCAATCGTATACCAAGCAAGCAGGCGAACATGAAATAAGAAATTGTCCTCGTCGTTAAGAAAAAAAAAAAAAAAAAAAAAAAAAAAAGATTTTTATAAAGAAAACTGAAACGAACCTTATTTTCTATATGGCTTGTCTCAGAACGCCTACAATATTAGCCACTGTGTATGTGGAATTAAATATGTTCACAAAATACTCTCTCTCTCTTTCTCTCTCTCTCCTCACTGCAAGCAGTAATCAGAAGCAACGCATCAAAGGCAGTCAGCATATGAACTACATTTTCAATATAATTTTAGAATTCACTTAAGAGTTGTACTATATATGTACATAATATTCTTGCATGCATACAAACAAATGCATATGAATAGGCAAATGTATATATATATAAACATTATTTTGTATATGACATCTGTATGTTTATAAGTATAAGAAATGTAATGATGAATGAATAGCAAATGTTGGCACATTCCCTTCTTCTAATATGATGCTAATATTATTTTCTGGTATATATGATGTTAATGCATCTCTCGTTCCTGCTGTTACTGTTCTTTTCCGGAAAATGTGCGAAAGAAGTAACGAAAAAAAATCACTTCACTTGAAAGTCTGACGAACTACGTGGTGTGATGTTATCGCAAAAATATTTACTCTTGCTCTCTGAAGACATGGGTTTTCCCTCCGTGTTGGAAGATCAACCTTCTTATTCTAATTTTCAGAAGTGGAAGCAAGCGTCTAATCGACAACTGTAGAGACATTGTCAAGTTGAGTGTTTTATGTAAGTTCTTTGAAGGCAGTGTTCTTCAACATTTTGCATTTACATTTCTCCATAACTGCTTGGATTCCTAAAAAGAAAGACCATTTGTTATGAACTTGTTAAAACTTGCTTGTCTTATTTTCAAGGCTTTTCCCAGTGCCTCTCATACTGATGTCGTATACACAAATTTCAGGAACGATTTTGATTCAGTTACCCATAAATGATTGGTCTTTGAATTTCAGGCCTTGGGTTTGCCTTCATACTAATTAGACTTCATAGGCCGTTCTTCTTCATATTAGGTCATTCCAAGGCCTTTTTAATGAACTTTCCATTAAGTCTGTTGTCCCCTCTGTGATTAACTTCAGTCATGTCCTGATGTGCGCTGATTGTTTTCCTGATTTAACATGAAATCGCACCCTTATCTTCTTCAGTCGGATCTGGACAACTTGCTTATATAATGCTCAGGAGACTTGGGAATTTTATAAAATGAAATCTAAAAAAAATGCGAAAAGCTTTTGTTCCCTTTTATCAAATCACACAAATTGGAAAATGTGGATTCATATATGGGTTTAGAGGTATTGTCTGATTAAAATACTTTGTTTCAAACTGCGCATGGAGCTATCTATAAATAAAGCTAAACCTGTACTTGTCCTTTATTAAACGGTAATAACGTGTACGGGGATCGACGCCAAAAACTCGAAAGCAAAAAAACTATTCATGAGCTTAGTGGGACCAATACTTGAATAAACCTCAGTTGATCTGCTTACTGCACATGACATCTTGGCTCAGTTGAGTCAAATTAAAAACCACTCCTGTTTTTTGCCCTGAGGAACCGCTTCTCCCTGGCTTGCCTCCTTACGAAAATAGACTGCTTTTGTTGGCCTAAACTTCAGTGTTGCTAGTCGCTCTTCTAGAAACTTTATGCATATGCAACTATAGACTCTTCAATATACTTAGGTACCTTAGCAAAAATCTAAATAATATTTATATCTTATCCTCAATCAAAGCGACTCCCTGTAACATGAGAGCTCTACCTATGATGTATTCAAACTAACTATCAGTCGTTAAAGCTTCATACGATTCGTAGACAGAAATCAACGGGTTAACCATAGTTGGTTGCCAAGCCGTGTCTGCACATTTGCAATGGCTTAAGAGTGCAGTCACACACAACTCGGATCTATAACCCGGTTGGGAGTGTGCCTCCGTGCTAGAGTCTGTACATGCTTCTTCTATCTTCTTCTTTTTCTCTTGTTTATTTACACATGAGTTTTGTTTTATTTTTCTTATTTTATAAGAATTTTTTTTTTATAATAATGAGATAAGATGTGTTTAAAATCAATGTATTTCGCCCATTAGATGAATTTAATGGTTAAGTAAATAAAATGAAGAAAAACACGTCCGCAAGTAAAAGTTAAAAAACTCGTGAAAATTACAAGAAAAAGGGAAAAGACCAAGTAAAAATTAAAGCTAATCAATTAATAGGACATGGATTGCGTTTAAGTCAGCGCGAGCCTTTGTCATCTCTTACGGTTATATCCAAATCTACCGGAAAACGTCGTTATCAGATAGGATCAAGCGAAGAAAATTAATAATGAGAACAATATCGTGAGAAGGAATCAGTAGCCCGTTAGTCGCTTTCCACGCAGTTTTTCTTTCTTAATTCGAAAATAATGCTGCGTTACATTTGCATTAAAGTAAGTGCCTTAAAAGCACAACAGACCAGTGTTGATGGCATTCATTTATGTAGATGTTTTCTATTTCTTTTCTGTGAGCGGAAGAAAATGAGCGATAAGTGAAAAAACCGTTTCACGGGTAAGGTAAGAATACTTTTTAGCAAAGTACGTCCTTTTTACACAAAATACTTTCCTTCGTGATGATAAAATCACTCCAACGCTTCTCTAACATCGCTCTTATAAAATCATTTGACAAGACCTTTATAACGACCCCATCAGTTCATGCCAAGCCTTCTTCCGGGTGCATACTTTTCAGATTTACAAACAAGCAGCAATCGCCAGGGAAGAGAACTGGAGAATACGTGGAGCGGGGTAACAATTCGCCTTTCACTTCATGCAATTTTGCATTACCGGCCATCGACTTGTAACGCCGCGCATTTGCTCCACTGTGAGTAAACTCGGTAACCATTTGGAAAGTATGCCCAAGTAAACTTATAAATACATCTTCGGCAGATGAAGCGTGAAGCTTTACCATCATTGGCGGTCGCACGATGTCTTCCAAAATTATCGCATCATTGGCAGCTTGATCATGTTTTTGGCAAAGAAGACTCGCCGTTAGACTTTTCAAGCCAATGCTAATTTTGAAAAGCGTAGGAAATTCGAAATTTTTCGCAGTTTTGAAAATGAAACCACTGTCGCTCAATAAATAAATGATCGAAACGACAGACATGTTGGTGCGGTATGTTTAAGTGTTCGCATTGTATAAAAATAAAATGAATTTTTCACTATTATCGACGACATTTCTGTGCAAGCTATGGAACTGGTTGACTTATTCCTTACGAAAGCTATTCGGGTAAGATTTGTGTCATCTGCTTATTCAGCCAAAACGAGGTTAAAAGCTTTAAGGTTGAGATACCATTATCTTATATACAAACGACTGTATGACATGTAAGTCTCTCAACTGATTCCAGTTTACTAGATTAAGTTAAAAAATATAAGATAAACTAAACAATTTCATCAAGCTGGTCGTCTGTGCAGTGTAAATGGTCGGATATTTCTCGTACGAAATCTTTCGGCAGAGTACCATTCGGGCAACGCATTTACTGTCTGGCAATACGGCGCCACATAAGACTTTCAATTAAGTAATAGCGCCATGTTGGTAGTACACAAGAGACATATTTAAAGATACGAAATATCAAAGTTCTGTAGATTAATCGAAACTTATCTCGAAAAAAGAGAGTCAATCAATTTAAAGTTATTGCCGCCCACTTATATTTCTTATATAAAAATGTTCTGCGATCTCTGAAAACGCTTGAAATGTTGTCATGTTTTGCAGTATATTTAGAACTAAGGGCCTTGAGGGTCGGATCCCATAAAAATTCTCCAGGTGGACGATATTCAGCTTTCATGTTTGCAACAATCAGTTCTCAAAGGAAAATGGATATTACAAAAGGGATATTTCCCCCGTGTGATGCAAGCGAAAGTTTATAACAAGAACTATCGGCATAATGCAAACCTGAGTATCTATCTATATTCGTACTAGGCCATCACTTCAATGACTTGAACTGATATTTTATGTTAAAATCTAAAACAATCTCTCTGCCAACAGTCACCCCCTCCTTAGCAAGGCTTGCTTTTCTTCTATACTTCTCGGAGGATGTTACGACACTTTTTTTTTCCTTTTCTCACTTTTGCGTCGGCTTGGAGCTTTCGGTCCAGCAAAGATGCAAATAAAGAGCAATAAAAATCCTGCTTAAACTTAGTTAGGCAGTCCGTTTCTCTCTTCTCCCATTTAACAAGAATCGGTTGGAGTCGCGACCACTGTTATTCTCCAATCGATCCATATTTACTTTTTCCAAAGAAAAAGAGCCGACGCATCGCAAACAATACCAAGGAAGGATGAAATGTGTGAAAGGATGTGTCGACGTTTCCCTTCAATTTGAAAAAAATTAAGTTTTACCCCGATGGGCGGAAAGAATTGTGTTTGCTTTAAATCATGTATAAAAAAGTTAAGAAAAAATATATTTGCCTTTGGAGCTTTCCCATCGAACTTCATTGTTTCCTTTCTCCGTTCATCCGGCTTACAATTTCTTTTGTCATAATCTAATCTAATCTCCTTGCTATCAGTATTGTAATTGAGTTTACAATTTTGACTCATCTACATATTTGATGTCACGATCAGGAGGTGCCATACGCAATAACTATCTGGTCTCTGGTGCCTTTTAGGCCCCTATTTTATAGGGATTGTCTAACTCGCCAGGGGGCGTGGGTTACGCTTAATAACCCCCGTGGCATAGGCCACCGTGAGGTTAAGCCTTACGGGCAGGAACTCACGTTGAACCCATGCTGCAACTTCGTCTTCTTCTGTCACGATCAGGAGATGGGAAAAATAATGTGAAACGCATAGTTTAGCATCTCGCCGATTCTTCTCAAGTATTCTTCATTGAGTCTCTAAGGATTGTATTTGTCTCTCTGTTCTCCACATGATCGATGTATTGCATATGTTTAACTTTTTTAATTAACGTCAGTCCGAGCTCTTTCAACTCCGTGAGCTAAATTTACATCCCAACCATTCAAAACGTGCTTCAATCACGGGTAAGTGGGGAATAGTTAATCTCGATTTCTTCATCTTACGCTTTGCTATCCAAGAAGTAATGAAAGTCGTCATGGCAAGTCATTAACTTGATTAAATGGCATTTACTAAATAATTAAATTGTTCCTGTGAAACGCAAAGTACAGTTATTAGACGATCTGACTGGCGAGATAACATTAGTCATTTCATTGATTTGGGAGGATGTTAGGAGAATATTCTTACGTGAAATGTGAATCAAATGCGTCCCCTTAGCTTCCTTCAGAAAACAATCTAAAAATACAGAGCAATTAAGTTGGAATTTTGCTTGCAAGCCGAACTCTCATATTCGGTCCAACTTGACCTAACTCCTGACGAATGCCGACTATTGCCCATTCTTTTTTTTAATACACCTAAATATTTGTCATAGCATTTATTCAGAACAACCTAAATGTTCTCAGCTTCAGTGGTTCCATACAATGATAATTTGCGTTCTTAGGGAAAATAGGTTTTAAGGAACACAAAGCAATGAAAAATTAGAGAAATCAATTAAGTTGTGCTTATGTTGGAACGAACTTCTTAACGATGTTATGCATCAAAGTTGCGGATTTGCATCATTCAACCTATCGTCTTAGTTACTGTTTCCACTACAACTTACTACTTGTTATGAATTAATAGAAGAAATGAAATCTTTAAGAAAAAGTTCAACTACTTATATAAAAGAATAATACTATAATAAAGTCCTGAAGAGCAAAGAACAAAGAATGATGAACGCTGATGATGTCTACTGCGCCAGAAACATTATGTGGATGGATCTGATTATATTCATAGATCTCTAGGGTGAAATAGATGATTGCCTTAAGGTTTATGATCTTCCTGTAAACGACCAGTGTTTATTTCCGCCAACTTTTGTGGTATATATGTTAAGTCCGCACAATACCTATACACATTTTTAAACACCTATCTACTTAGACAAAAACTAAATAAACTTACACTGAGTCAACTTGAGTTTACGTATAAAAATGAAGCATTGCTTGAACACAATCTGGATCTGGAAAGTGGAACATGACAAAACGGATCAGTAGACTCCTTTACCACAGTCCAAATTAATATAAATCATAGTTTTTTGAAACAGATCAGCAGTTCAGTGGATCACTGGATTGGATTTAAATTGTAGGGATTGAAAAGGAGAAGGAAAAATAATTAACAAAATTAAGTAAATTATTTAAAGAAAAATATGAAGAGCGGATGAGCTCACATTACAGAAATTCTTCTGCACTTTCTTGATAAACGAATCGACTTTTAAACACACACATACATGGAGACATAAAATGATTTTGGGTAAAAGATTTGGAAAAAGCTCAATTAAACAAGGCTGTGAGTGGAGACTCCCAACCTTGGAGATTTATAGCAAATTCTTTAAAGCGAATAAGCAAAGATCGTCTAATATATGTATCATATATCATATATCATAGTTTTATACAAAATAAATATTATAAGGCTTGTTATCTATCCAAGGATTGTTAATAAGTTATAAGCGATAAATATTATGATATTTTTTTAGTTAGTAAGAGAAATTTATGTAAGTTTTAGAGAATATACTTGACATAGCAGCTATGCGGCAATTTTTTGTACTATAAAAGTATTGTAATCGATCCGTCGGTCAGCCTCACGATGAATAATAAATGAGCAACAAACGTACACATATATGAAATATAAATGTACCATAAGCAGTTCATATCATCCCCCATAGTAGAAGTGAACTTCAACACTTCATTTGGACGTCATTGCATTGCTCGCAGTATATGTGCCAAAAGAAGGACAAGAAAAATTTCGCAATATCGAAATGCCGTCGTTAGTAGTTAGAGTTAATTTAGTTCGGCTGTTCACTCACCTTTTTGTTAAGCAATTTGATAATCCAAATGTATATGAATATTTTCGAAACGGACGTTAATAAAATTAAAATCTCATTGCACTTAATATATATATATAAAAAAAAAATTTTTTTTATATATTTTTTAATAACATTTTTATAAGAAAACACATTTGCGTAAGTAAGCACTTACGAATTATTTCTAAAATATTTTTAATAATATTTTATAGTTAAATATTATTTTGTTGTTACTTTCGCCTTCAATTCTATATATATTGAATGAATATTTTTGTAATATTCAAAATAATATTCTCACATAATAAATTTTTCTTTTTTATCTCTTAAAACACTTGTTTTCACTTCTACTTATTTTATTTATATTTAGAAAATTTAATTATATATATATATATATACATATATTTTTTATATTTTATTTGCTATTTCTTTGTTTAATTTATAGCCGTTTCTTTTCATTTCATATTTTTTTTCTTCTTCTTCTTCTTATTTTTTATTAATCTTTCTTTCCTTTATTTATTATATATATATATATATATATATATATATATATATTAACCGTCTAACCAACCACACACAAAGACAGGAAACGTTGAACTGAAATCAAAACTTCCCTAACATGTAGAGCGGACCGTACGTACGTACGTAGTAGCGTCTAGAATGTGTGTAACTAAATCAGCATATGATATCGTTGGCAGACAACAACAGAACAGGAGTAAACAGTAAAGATAAACAAACAAAAAACAAACAAAAAAAAAACACTTAATGGCTATAAGCGACATTACAGTACTAACAACAAAACTACCACTACCACCACCACCACCACCAGCATCGGCATCGTTATACTTATACTTACGCTATAGGAGAATTAAACATGTATACACAACAATAACAATATATTGTTGCTATCACTCTTCTCCTTACGTATTCACATACAAGAACGAAAGGAATAGACAAATGTGGCTTTTCAACCGTACAAAGAAAATTTTCTCTTACAATCATCAACTAAAATATAAAGCGAGCGAGCACATATCAAAAATATCTAAATACAGTGCAGAGAAAAATTTCATCAAGCTGAAGCGTTTCCATGGCTCAGAAGGACAAAAGATGAAGCTTACTTAGCCTATCTGAGCATCTACAAAATTCTAGCCTAGCATTTCCTAATGTGATCAATATTCTATATGTCATCTTGTCTAAAAAAGATACTTATCTTAAATAAATATCTTCTAGCGATTTATAAAATAATGTCTTATCGGGCGATGAACTTCTCTCTATAGCAGTAGGAAATATTTTTATTAAAACATATCGGAAGTATAGCTTCATCAAGGGGCTAATGGGTGCATATAAGACTGAAAGCGATTTAATTTTCAAGCGAACGACGAATATTATGATTTAAGTCATAAAATCGGCTCTAAAATTATATAATTTTTTGCTGTTTTCTCTGTCTCTGTCATTTAGGCAATAGGTGAAGTTTTGAAAAGATCAAAGTGCCATTGACAGATGGGTTAGAAAGGCATTCTGCGCATAGATAAAACTTGAAGTAAGTACATGTGAAAACAAAAGCGGGCGGAATAACGAATTGAACGAAGGATTTATTTTATTTTTTCAAAACTTTTTCTCGAAGCGGCACGGCACGATTTCCCGAAGCCGCAAACAACATCGACGCCACAAATTTCATTCTTTTTAAGGGAAGTGCTTAGTGGATTTTCAATTAGGAAATTTTTGTTCTGTTTTGGGTCGAAGCCCAAAAGTGAACTCTTTAATTGAAATACTTTCCATCGACAAATAAGTCGCAATTTTTGAAATCTCCCTTCTTCTCTCTCCTTCTTTAGATGCAAACATGTGAGTTAAGCGACTTTTTCTTTGTTTTTTTTTTTTTTAATACAAATTTACACTTTGCATATTAGGTGTGCTTTGACTCCTAGAAGACCATGGCGCTGCATTTTTGTTAGTTTTCGAAAAAAATAATTTTTTTTGATATTAAAACTAAAATTAGTAACCTACTCGACTATTATTTATTATTCTAATAATTTTTTTCCGTTCAAAATTGGCTGACAAAAAAAAAGATTTTTTTAGATTTCTATAGTAGTAGTAGAATCCCCCTTTGTATCATTTTCCCAATTGGATTTGAAAATTTTCAGAAAATTTTTTGCAATAATTTTCTTCGCAATCATCACTTACTTATAGATCTGTAAAAGGGTGTTTGTATAAAATGTTTTGCTCTTTTTTTTTTTGTTTTTTTGGTTTTTGCAAGTTTGCTTCTCCTTTTCAATCTCGCTCTCTTTAGAAAAGTTTTTTTTATAATTTACAGTTTGAAAGTCTCATCTCGTACATATACATAAAAACCAGTTATTTTTGAGACGTTAACACCCACTACCGCCGACATTACAGTTTTGCAACTGTCTGACATTAGTAGGCATACGGGGAAAAAAAAGGGTGTGTGCAGACAAGCATCAACAAAAGGCATCATTTTGCACACAAACAAAAAAAATGCAAGTTTGCGATTGGCTAATAGTTCTTCTCGCACAACAAACGACCTGCGCAATGGACGAATACCAATAAGAAAAAGTAACAAGTGGTTCTTTTTTTCACATTTCAACGCATATAATATTTCAGATATAAACGAGTTGAGAATTTTTTTTAATGATGTTGTGCCAAGTATTTTATTACGACATATCATTTGAGAAATATTTGAACGAGAAAGGCCTAGAATTTCAATCCATGACGTTATATCGATAATCGAGATTTTATTATTAAAAATAATTTGCGAAAATTCGAGAATTTCGATTGCTTAAGAAATTTTGCTTAAGGAAATTCAAATTTTTCGGAATTTGAAAGAGCCCGGTACACACTTATGCATGCAACTGCATGGAATAGGAGATTCTTTCTTTTTTTTTTTCATTTTCTGTAATTTTTAAAATATCATTTTTGTATTTTTATACATTATAATAACAAAAAAAAAAATAAATGAATAAATAAATAAAAAAAAAAATAATAAACAATTAAATCGACTTATAATAGACGACAGAATTCAACTAAACACTAAGTTGGAACAGAGAGATATATGCTGATGAGTGTACATGTGCTTTTTTTTATATTAATAGTAATAAAAGAGAAAAAAAATCAAATACAAAAAAAATGTATTACGATCGAATTTGCCTGTGTTTGTATAAAGCTCGAATATCGTTAGCTGCTGGTTATGCAACATAATGCTTCTAAGCTTATTAAGGGAGAAAATAGAAAAATCAAGTGAACGCTAATGATCGTTGAACACTTTACATATTAATCGAAACGGTTTGAACAACTTATAATAAGTTTGGCATAATGGTAGCTGCAAAACCATAAAATGTCTGCAGACATTGCGGGCGGGGATGCGAATATCAATAAGTTCTAATAAAGCCGGGCGAATAAACGAGCGAAAGTTTGATATCGTTTGCAAACTTTAAAGAAACAATGGCATGTTGAATGCACTCAGAAAGTTCATTCGCATATAATATAAATAAAAGCGAGCCAAGATGACTGCCTTGAGGAAAATTACTCTAGATTGGCAAGAATACAACAACACGCATTAGATGCGACCACAGAGATAGCTTGCAAACTAGGCAAACGTACTGTTCGAAAATCGAAAGCCAATGTAATTATACCCACCCAAACAACCCATGATCTACTCGATCGAAAACTTTGGAAAAGTCCGTGAAGATAACATCAGTTTGTTTGTGCTCGAAAAATGCTTTGTAAATTGGACTACAAAACTTTAATAGAGTAGTGGAAGTTGATCTACCTCTTAAGGAACCAAGCTGACAATACGATATAATTGAATTGAAAACAGGAGTAAGCTTTTCTTTACCAGTAATTCATATAATTTGGGCAGTACACTAAGTTTGCCAATTCCCCTATAATTCTCAATAAGTTTTCGGGGTACATTTTTATCCCGAGGTAGAAAAAAATTTCTTTTCTTTAAAACGAACAACTGTAAGGCGAGCATATAGTAAATCAGCATAATGGAGGAGAATAGCGGACGGAACACCGTCACGACCAGGGAAGTTGGAAAGGCTTCAAAGCCGACAATGCTAAAAGTAATGTATTGCTTCTTCGGAGAAGGACGCAGGATGCAGACGAACAAATACACAAACGATTTTATCGAATAAGGATAATCTTCACGTTTCATCAAAAAAATCTGCGAAAAGGTCAACCATTACAGACGCAAAAGATGATACGAAATTGCCTAACCCCCTAACGGAAGGAAACCCTTTTACTTTTCGTTTAGAATTTAAAAAAGTACTTGCGATCTTTAAGATCCTATGATCCTATATATATATATATATATATATATAAGATATATCTCTCGTTGCATTTATAAAATTGGCTTTCAGGGAGCTATAAGCTCCTCTACAGGATGATGCCTATCTTCAGGTGAAACAACGAGATTAGTCCGAGCAAAAAGCATCCCAGCAAAAACGTATGCCCAGCAGCTTACTATTTACATTAAAGGTGTTGTTAAGCTGAGAAAACACCTTACCCATGGGCAACGTTCAAGGGCGTCTTTGGCAATTGCCGAAACCTTAGACTGATTACAATCACCCAGCACTAACACCTTATCATTAGACTTAAGGCGAGAAGTAATATTTTTGATCAAAGACAAGTGCTCCGCAATATCAGACGCAGGGGAATTGTTAGACGGACACAACATAGATGCGTGTAAGCAATCGCTAACCGCAATTAACACTCCTCCACCACAGTTTTGTGCAATCTGTCGCACCTAACAATTTCAAAATCAGTACAAAAAATCTCTCCATCAAATCCATCGCCGGCCTAAGTCAGGTTTCTGTAATTGTGGCAACAAGATAAACAGAATTAACGGAATTTACTAAAGTATTGTGTAATTTCGAATTAAGACCACGGACAATTTGATAGAGTACTTTCAGCAATGGCAGGCTATTCTTCAAAGCAGATGCGCTAAGGGCAAAATTTTACAGACTTAATGCATTCAAATAAAACTAGCGAAGGAATAATTTTAAAAGACGCAATATCTCTCTGACCAGGGGAACTGAATTTGTGTTTACTGCATACCTTCGCATCTTCATCAGATAGTTTACCGCTTAAGTATTTGTCAATCGCTTCCTTGGTAGCCCTGATCGATATAAAGTTGGATTTTAAGCAGGTATCACCGACAAGTGATGTGCATCCAAATCTGCAGCAGAGGTTCCTTCTGAACACTTTGGTAGCACCTCAATGGACCCACAATTACCCAGCAGCTCATTGGCATCTAAGACGAGTACTGTAGCAGCGTCATTTTCCAGCCTTAGATTAGATGATCTAAGGTCCATTAAATCGTAAGCCTTTTAAGGGGAATAGTCACTAGCAGAGTCGATGGTGAGCATTTATATTACGGAACGTTGGTGTAGTCGACTCCACGTATGAATCTCCACGGCTTCTCGAATTAATGAAACTCATTAAGCAGTGTTTCGTATTTAGTAAATTGTAAAGTTAGGGCAGCCACAGCGTTCCCCTTGGCTGGGAAGCTAGTTTTCAATTGCCCAAAACATTTGTAAAAATCAATGTCTAGCTGTCTACATCTAGGATAATATCAGCGCAGCTCTTTCGTCGGCACATTTCGTTGGCGCAAATCGCTCGCAAAGCCAACAAACAATAAAGCGATCACTACTGAGACCAGATTTAACTACACACTTCTCAAACAAACACTTGATTATATTAATGTTCTGGTTTAGCCTTTAAGTCCTTTAGTGTATATATATAAGTAAACGCGACTTCATTGTAATGTAGCTTGTGTGCAAATTGCGACATGTGGAAGTCCACGTTCGAGGAGCAGTTGTTCGGGGAGCTTTGAAAAATTATTGCAGGTTTCTATGAATGCAGTTGTTTCTATTGTTGTTACTGGTGTAAGCGCTCACGCTCCAAATAATTACTTTATAATTTTTAAGTAAATATTTGATTAGACCACCTCACGCTTGCTGCTTTTCCGCATCGATTTACAAAATAATTCTAATCAACAGCGAATTAAGCAGATACACACAACTTTTGTTAATTTAATTACATGATTCAATGAAATTAAGTTTATTGCGAAGTAAAACACAATCGAACTGCAGTCTAGTCGGCGACATATTATGCGCATTTTTAGAAATACTTTAAGAATGAATTCAAAAAAAAAAAATTTCTTGTTTATGTCAAAACTTTTAGTTTTCATGACTTCAGCTTAAATAGGGCTTAACCCATGGAACTGTTCAAATACGATTTATAAAGCGGAAATGATTTCCATATAAATCGAGAGAAAAATTAAGATCATCTTCCGTCTTCATCGGTGACTAAGCCCAGCCCTGATGACGTTAAACTGCTTTCTTTTCTTTTTTTTTTACTTGGAATCGCACTCGTATCTCCTATTAACTCTTGTGAAAATGAACTTAAGGAAGCTTTTATTTTCATTCATACGCTGCTGAGTATTTAATCATTTCACACAAATTGAAAAAGGTGGATTCGTTCACGGATTTTCGGCTTCTTCTTCTATTTGATCGAAAATTACGTTTAAATTTGTACCGTGAGCTCTGTTTAAGTAAAGCTAGGTAGCCGCTAGGTTTCATCGAAAGAATTTCACGAGCCTTACATTACAAAAAGGCTACACATGAATTTGGGCGGAGCACTACTTGAATACGCCTCTATTCTACGCTACCTTTTAATGCTATGCAGATCAATGGAAGTAATTTTTGTCCTTTGTTCCCTAGAAATTAGGGGTTGTGATCAACTTGTGTCCTTGCTAGCTTATGAAAATAGGTTGCTCTTATGGATCTTATCGTTACTTGACCAAAGTAGGTTTACCCTTGGCGTTTACTTCTTAATTAAGTTAATAAATGGCACTATCACTTCGCCAACATCACTTGATGGGATAAAATTCAATGTTCCGAAGTGCTTCTCTAGAAACTACATTTTCATAAAACTGAGTCAAGGTAGCTATAATTACGAGCTTTTCAACGCGTTCAGAGTCCTTTACAAGAGTCAAAATGTCATCTACTTCTTAATCCGACTAAAGCTTTGTTTCAATTCTATCAAATCAATTGTCCGTAACTGTCGCGCGATTTGTCTACGTCATATTTAAATGAACTTGTAATCTTGACATCTTGGTATGATAAGAAAATTAAATGAATTTCTTTACTATTATCGGTTGCCAAGCGTTCTCATATTTCCCAACGGGTCAAGGCACACAGCTCACAGCTCGTCTGCGGGTGTATCTTTTTGCTAGATATCTATATCTCTTTTTTTTTTCTTTTTCTCTCATATTTATTTATAAATGGATTTTTGTTTTTTTTTTTTTATTTTTTTTTTACTCTTCTTTGTAATAGTTATGAAGAATAATTAGCACAAGATTTACTTCTAAGAGTCGCCGAGTGTTTTAGCTAAATTCGATAAAATGAGTCAATAAACCTATAAACACATCCAATTATACTCTAAAGCTCGCATGGTTTTCCTAGCGCTCGTGTGGATCTATATAGAGATAAATGCTATCTCTGATGCCATTCCTCCATTTTACTTATGGAAAAAATTAAAATTTGGTACAACGTCGTCACAAGCTGATGGATCTTAAAATTTATATTAAATTCCAAAATTCTACATTTCCGTTACAGTTAACTGATGAAAAGGAAACAAACAAAAATAAAAAGGAAACGTCACAAGAAACGTCAATTTCGTTTAATTAAAATGAGAAGAAAAACTTTCATAAAATTTCTATAGAAATTTAGAAAGAGTTAGTCGATCCACGCTGTTTAAAAGACAAAAAAAAAAAAAATTTATAGTTCCACGTAACAAATAAATAAATATCGGAGTACAATCAATATACGTGTAAATAAAATCAGTAAAACCACCACCACTATCACGATCTTTAACACATCGCCAACGAGTAAAAGCCAAACAAATGAATTTAATTGCGCCAAAACTCAATCAATTCTTTATTTTTGTTGTTGTTGTTTTTGTTTTTCGTTTTTTGTTTTTTGTTTTTCGTGTTTTCTTTTTTTTTTTTAATTCATATCCAAAGACTCTTGTTTTTACAAGATTTTCTGGAAGATTAGGGTTATCTGTTTATGTTAAAAGAACATCTTTCAATGAGACGACCACATGTGGCCTAAAACATACACTTACACGCCTAATAAGTATAGAGTAGAAAAAGAAAAAAAACAAATATATATACAAACAGCAGGAGTGTACGATGCTAACGATGACGATGATATATTTGTAGATAAGTGACTAAAAACAACTTGTAATAAAATACCAACAATCGACGTTAAATGAAAGGAAAATTTGTTTTTTGGAAAAGCTAGAGTCAAGTGTGATCAAAGTCAAACGAAACACTATGGGCTAAAATATATCCTATAGCGCGTTTTTAAATTTTCACATTAACACGGCATAGCTTTACGCGTAACATACCTTATGCTCTGCGGCATAGCTTTAGCGTAGAGTCCAAAGCAGGACTGCTTTGACATAAGGTATGTATCTGTATGGTTCGTTTTTGTGTTCGAACTGAAGCACACATACGCACACTTGGCATAATGACACCATTCATCATAATACAAACATACAATATTAACCTTCAAATAACTAATTTTTTCTTTATGACTAAACACAGATGAGACTATCGCCGATTCCGATATATGTGACCTGAAAAGAGAGAGAGAAAAACTTAAGGTGACTTGTAACGGACATATTGACAGACTGATGAATGAACCTAAGATAAGTGAATTCGTGAACTCTTGCTTCCATTTCTCAAGAAAATTTATACATTTTAGAAAACTTCCACGACTTATGCATTAGAATATCTAGCCAGAAGCGCGTATAAGTGCGGAATGTTCTAAAATAGTTAACAAAGTCAATCTCAAAATTCCGACTAGACCATCTTTCACCCCAGTGGCCCCAGCAGTAAGTACAAAGCTGGACAAAAAGCCCTTTACAAGGAGTGAAGCGATTTTTGCTATCCCTTAAATAGTTTCAAGCCTCATTACCACATATAGATCACGTCTATTACTCATTCAAAATTTTCTTGATTTTGTTGTTTTACCACCGCACGCTCTTACATCTGTATATCGATATACGAAGACATACAAAATATTTGCTATTAATAGCAACAAAAACAATAACAACAACGTATAGTTAAGTGTTAAAGATTAAGAAAAGCCATATCTTAAAGGTGCGTTTATGATTATCTTAAATGCACGCTCGTATAATGGTAAGAAGAAGCCTTCCAAACATATAAATTTAGCTTAAACGCATAAAACGCCAAAGTGTGATTTTAAACCAAGAGTTATACGATACGGTCATCAATCGCTCGTTCGTAAAAAGGCATTAAATTGATATCATGGTCGTGTGTGTTTATATTTTATTTTTATACCCTATACACGATATGTAAGCATTTTCACATAGATAATAGCTTTAAACAGCTATGAAGCGAACATCTCAAGATTGCTGCGAAAATCTCAACTTCAATCTAATGGCTGCGTTCAACCGGCTGTACTTATGTTTAACTTACTCTTTTAATGGTTAGTTGTGGATCATAAATGACTCGATCGTATCGTTACAAAGTGAACCTAAACTTCTTTAAAGAATTGCTTATTAGCTTTTTTGAATAAGACCTTACTAGGAATAACGAATTGGAGATAGCCCACCGCGATAGCCCACATTTTTAAAGGGGCTTGTCTTTGCTCAAAATGTCTTTGCTACGTTACGGTCTATCGCGAAGTAAAAAAAACAAATAAGGAAAATGTGACACAAAACAATTAAAAAAAAATACAGTCGGTCGTGACCGAATCTTTTATACCGTTATCCCAAAAAAAAGCAAATACAGGAGAAGAATTATATCTTCATGTTCTATAATGTAGAGTAAGCGTGGCGTGGATTTTTTCCATTTTCAATATAGAAGTTTTCGTCACACAGGCTTGTGGGCGCTGTAGGCGTGCCCTTAGAAAATTTCAAGTCAATTCCAAATTCTTTTGCAAGTTTGCAGGCGATATCTTCATTTTTGCGAACGGGAGAATGTTTAGCACAAATACTACACAGTTGCGCAAGCAGATAGGAGGACAGGCGGACATGTTTAGTTGCATATGTGAAACGTGTTTCTAGACCTAATAAAGATATTAAAAAAAATTAAATTTTTATGCACTAAAATATTGAGTAGGCGTGGTCAATTTTTCCCAATCTCGCACAGATACTACAGCAACGCCCATAGAGTATATATTCAAGTTTTTGTAGATTCGTCTGCTTTAGTTCATGAGTAAAGGGCAAATACTCACTTCTCTATTCCCTTTTGGAAAAAAGAGATGTTGCCAGTGTGGGCGTGTCCTTTAATCGATTTGGACCATTTATAATACCAACCTGCGTGGAAGGGCTTCCAAGGTTTGTGCCAAATTTAAAGCCGATATCTTCTGTTTTGCGGTGAGGAGAATGGTTAAAACACACGAAAAGCAGACAAACGGACAGATGGACTTGCTTAATTCGAATTTGATACCGATCAAGAATACATATACTTTGTGGGATCTTTGAAGCTTCCTTCTGGGACAAACGGACAGACGGACATGCTTAATTCGAATTTGATACTGATCGAGAATATATATACTTTGTGGGGCCTCTGAAGCTTCCCTCTGGGCGTAGCAAATATTTTGACAAAATAAATATACTCCTGATCCTCTGGTGATCGATATAATAATATTAGGAAGCAAGCACAAATAAAACAAACTAAGCCTTCAATTGCAATCACAAAAATCGAAAAAAAACAAGTTATTGCTACTAACACTCATACACGGGTACAATACAAACAATCAAAGAATGCAATGCCCTAATCGAATTATACAATGTTCAGAGGCAAGAAGGAGATTAGCTCCAAATTTTAGATACGCCACTAAAATCGTCACAAATCTACCCACCACATATACAAAAGACACTAAATTAATTATGAAAGACTTTAACGAAATCTATCAGAGAAACACAACTAAATACGGGGAGACAATATAACAGGTAGTGTAATCAATGGGATATTTGGGGTTTCGGTTATGAATCTGCTTTAAGTAAACTCTTTACAAATTTTTTATGCCACACTTTGCGCCAATTTTCGTGAATAGTATTCATGCACTGTATGGTAAATAGTAACAATAAATATCTTTTTTAATTTTCTATAACATCAAGTATGATTTTTTTTTTTATTTACGTTTGTATTTTCTATTTTTTTTTTTTTTGTTCAGTTTTTCTCATCATTCTGTTACTCTTTCAATATCGTTCAATTATCAATTAACTTAGCAGAGGCGTGCATCACCGTTTAGCAAAGACAAAAATCTGCTCTACGTACAGTAAGCTAAGTTCACGACGATGACATAATAGCATATAGGCAATGGATTGTCATCAAAGATGAATCAATCAATCAATTTTTCAGGCCTAACTGATTTTGAAATCTACAAGAGCATCAAATATGTTTTCAAGTGGACTTTAGTGCAAATCTTTTTAGTTAATTTTAGATGATACATCCACCGATGGACATTTGCAAATGATTGATTGATTTATTTAGCAATTAATGAATTATTTCATACTCACCATCGACCAATACTTACAAGGGGGTTTCAAGGACCCTATAAAATATATATATTCATAGCCAGTATTAATGTATATAAGTATGTCCACTTGACAGTTTATCCATGCACACGTCTCTCCGTCGCAAAAATTCAAAGAGCAAGTTTAAATACAGCGCAAGCATTAGACATTTTTGCACCTCGATGGGTATTTAATTTGCTGCTGGGCATGCCTAGAATACGACATAAAATAGCAAAAGAAGTTGGATTTTTTTTTTTCTTGACGATAACAATTTTCACAAATTTTCCTTGGATGATGCTACAGTATCCATACAAAAATAGAAAAAATAAGGCACGCCCACTTAATATTAACTATTGAAATCTGGTTTTTTCCATTATTGTTTTGTTTGGGCAAAAGCTGGTCTATATAAAAGATTTGGCCGCAGCTAAATACAATTTTTTGACCTGCCTTCAATCACCTTAGTATTTCAATTATTTATTTATTTATTATACCTAAAGGGGGAGATCGGCGTTAAATTCTGAATTGATTAAACCATATCTGTCCGTCCGTGCTGTGATTGTTGGCACTTTCCTGGTCGCGAAAATGAATATATCGACTTGCAATTTGCCAGAAACATTGAATACACATTTGCACGCAGGTTCGTATTGAAAATAGGCCAAATTAGTCTGAGCGGAAGCCTGCATTGGGGCGTACACTGAACGTAGCTCCGTTTTTCTTAACAAAAATTTATGCCCTTTTGCTCGTTACCTAGAAGTTATAACAGTTAGACGACTGCTAGTTTCCTACTCTACTCTTTACGTTCAAAGAAGCAAAAAAAAATCGGCCACGCCCACATAGACTTATAAGTGATTAAATTTTATTTGTTTTTCACATTTTTGAAGTTTTATGCCTACTTATCTATCATAAGGCAAACAGGGCAGAATGTTTTAAACTATTTTGTATATTCGTCAAATCAAAATATATTATCTGCCTAAAAATGGGTTAATTCTAAAATGAATATGGTAGACAGCGCGATCTGGTGGATCAAGTTTTTCTTAATAATACCAGCGATATGGGCATCAAATGAAAAAACTTGGAGAGTAGAATGTGAAAGTATAGGGTATGTGAGATTCGGATATCGCACCCAATATGAATTTCTTGATTGTTTTTATTTACTTTCTCATATTCTATGCCATTAATAGAAAAGTTATCACGTTTAGAGTAACGGATCAAAATTCATTTATTCATATGTAGTCAGATTCGTTACTTAGGCTCACTTACATTCTATTGTCAAAGGTTCAATATCTCTGTAAATTTGCAAAAATTGTAAAGATCTTGAAATTGCAAATATAATTATAATAAATATTTTATACTCATTTTGCTGAACCGACAAAACCACATGTGTGTCAGCTTTCGAACACCTATAGGGCATATATTAATGGATTGACATAAATGACTAAATCAATTAAGATTAGGTTAGAATGTCGAGTAAATTCGATCCTCGGCAACTATAAACTCACTACACATTATAGCGAGTAGAGAATAGACAGATATCGAATTTACGCGATATCGATGGCTATCAACTGGTCCTAGCTATAAAGATGCTTCAATTCGATACGCGACAAGTACTTGTGCTTGTTAAGAATTGAAAAAGAAATTTTAGTGCGGATACAGCTGCTAGGATAGGAGAAAGCAACGAAGATTCATCTATAAATCCGTATCAAGAGCTAAGTATTTTGATATTTCCTTTTAAAAATTCGATTATCTGCGTTGGCGAAACACTTGTCATTATTATCTTTTGCCAAATGATTATTTCGTAAAACATTTGCAAACGCGTGGAATGCTATTCTCTACACGTAAATGTTAGTTACACACATACGCTTTAATTGTAGTTGTGGTAGATTTTCAAGCTATAAGACCATTAGACTTATCTTGTCTTATATTAGAGTTATCTTGTTCTTATTATGTTTTACTTTGACATGAGGCGTTTATGAGCCACAACTGATATAGGCGATGCCCATTCAGTAGTCAATCAATGGACTTGGAATAGAAAAATTTCTATAGATTTGCGCGCTTGCACATCGTAAGACTGCTTTAGCTTTTCTTATTTAGGAACTTTGCAGGTTCTTCGCAGGTGCATACTATCGAGTAAGCGCACTTTTCGAACTTTAATGGTAAATTTTCACTTCTTGTTAGTGCGGCATACAAATCGAGGGACATCTATGATATACAGAAAAATAAAATATAAAATCAAAAACTTTCCTAACTAAATATTTCAATATCTTCAGTTCAAACAGAAGTTTCCAATCTTTTCACTTTTCAGGTATCCCAAAAAAAAATTTGTTTTTTATTTCCGTTCTTTTTTACAACCACCACTGTAAGGTGGAGGTTTACTCATTCTGTTTCTTTCCAAAATATATGTAACATACAAAAGGGAGCTTCAGAGATCCTATAAAGTATGTATATATATATTCTTGATCAGCATGAAATTCTGAATTGATTAAGCCATGTCAGTCCGTCTGTCCATTTGTGTGCTTGTGTGATGTATGTTGTTGGGACTCTCCTGGTCGCAAAAATGGATATATCAACTTCAAATTTGGTAGAAACATTGCAAACATTGCGTGCAGAAATGCACGCAGGTTGGTATTGAAAATGGGCCAAATTGGTCAAAGAAGAAGCGCGCAGTGGAGAGTAAACTGAATGCAACTCAGTTTTTTTTTAACAAAAAGTTTTTGGGATTTTTGCTCGTTACTCGGAAATTATTAAAGTAAGAACTATGAAATTTGCCACATTTACTTTACGGAACAGTCTACTCTTTAGGTCCGAAAACGCAACCAATCGGCCATGCCCACACAAAGTTACAAGTGATTAAATATTGTTTTTTTCTCTCTTTTGAGGTTTTGTGTTTATTTATTATAATGCAAACAAGACAGAATGTTCAAAACTATTTCGTACACTCCTAAAATGAACATATATATTATCTGCCTAAAAATGGCTTAGTTCTAAAGTGAATATGGTAGACACCACGACTAATTTTTTCTTAATAATACTAGCAATATGAGTATCAAATAAAAGATCGCGGAGTGTACAATACGAAGAAGATAGTGATGGATATGCGAAATTCGTCCCCCGCCGAATATAACTTTTGAAGGCAGACTTCTGCCCATGTAAAATTTGGCGAAAACTTAGCTTTTAGAGACGAGCTCCTGGCGAGTACAACTTCACGATTTAAATAGTAAAAGGAAATTTTTGATACCTCCCTCAATTTGGGTTCATCCGCGCTTTTCCAGAAATTGCTAATTGTTCATTGATTGGAAATGGTTACTTCAGAGGTTATTTGCCGAAAATACCAAATTATTGTTAAACGCAGTCTCTCATATCAACAATTCTTAAATTTTCTTTCCTTATAACACAGAAGAAGGCACCAGTAATAGCCGCAAGGTCGTTACACCCACTTTTACTTCAGGCTTGATATTTCGTTGGTGGACGACTGAGCTGAGGATCACTGAGGCGGTAACGCAATTTTTCGCTGCTTTTCAACTTCAAATTTGCATAATGAATGTTTGACGCCACCTTTCCCGCTCTATCAATATTCAGGGCATTTTCAAAATGTCATACAGGCGTGACAGGTAAGAAGTGTTGAGCAGCTGAAGGTTTTACTTTTCGATGTAATAAAGAAGCAAGGGAATAACCCCTTATACCCATCACCATTATCTTAAAAAAGACAGAAAAGTAAAAGAACTACATTTTTATACTCTGTAATGTGGAGTGGGCGCGGCGGATTTTTTCTTCTTTCAAAATAAAAGTTGTTATCGCATGGGCGGGCGAGTATTGTAGGTCGCGTGGCCGCATTTTTTTACTTTGAAAATAATAATTTTTGCTGCAAAAGCGTGTGGGCGTTGTAGGCGTGTCCTTTGAAAAGCGTATGTCACTTTCAATGTGTTTTGCAAATTTGTTGGTAACAAATCATTCATTTTCGCTAACGGGAAAATGTTTATCATAACTACTACAAAGTTGCGTAGGCAGACAGATGGACAGATGGACATGGTTAAATCGTTTTAAAATTTGATTGTGATCAAGAATAAATATACTTTGCGGGGATTTTTGATGCTTCCTTCTAGGTATTACATATATAATGAATAAAAAAAACCAAGTGATTTTACCCCCATCACCTACAGTGGCGGACATAAAAATAACTTGAATTTATTTATAAAATAAAGAATGTTTGCTTATTCTTTTAAAACTCCCAATTTGATCACTAAGCAAGCAATGTTCCTTATAAACAGTTTGATCTGGCGCAAGGAATTCATAACGTACAGCATTGCGTGAACAACGCACAACATCGCCATGACAGATGTTTTCTTGATTCTTGATTTGCCTTTTACGCAATCCTTTTTCGATTGGTCATGTGTTTCTTGGTTGCATGCATTCATCCAAGTCTCATCTCATGGCGGATTTCATGACATTCTCCAATGTCCATAGTCAAAAATCATTGTCTTATAGATATAGTAACAATGGAAAAAAATTACATGTAATTCTATAACAATGAGCAAATATCGACGTCAAACCTCTACGTAGATGTCAGATAGAGCGCTACGACGAACACTTAAAGGAAATAATTTCATGATTTCATTGCAATCGCAAAATTCGAATGAAGAAATTCTCCTAATATTTTTTGTTCCCAGAATTATGGAATTTTGTTTGAAATACTTGCCTTTGTTGTCTAGATGTGTGTGTGAGATAAGCTATTACTTTTTGTTTTCTTTATGTCTATTAAAAGTTGCTTTTGCTTTAATATTTTCCTTTCTTTCTTTCAAACGTTGTTACTAACTTTTTTTTTATATTAAAGACATATATATATATATATATATATATGTATATATTTCTCATCTTTAGATCTCTGAAAAATTCCCTTGCAATTACCGGACGATGGTAGCATTGCAAGCGAACAGCTACTCTCTCTCTCTCTCTCTTAGAGCTCTTACAACTGCACCTTTGCTCATAAGCCTGAAAAATAAAAACTTTCTATATAAAATCGGTTTTGGAATATATTAAGTTCTGCATCTAGGAGTAAATTTTGCATACATGGTCACCTTAATTTACTTTTAATAAGGAATTCAAATGTTATTTTTTTTGTTTGTTTTTTGTTTTTTTTTTTGTTATATGTAAACTCAACGCGAACCTTGGTTTCATCATTTCATAAATATTTATATGTTTATATAGATAATTCAACACCAAAATTTTATTAATAATATTATAATTGTTATTTAGAAAATAACTATTCACATACATACACATACTGCACACATCTGCGCCTGTTAGTCATCATTTTTAAAGAGAATCCCTAAAGCCATAATAAATATGAATTCAATTTGTTTTGATAGGAAACGCTCGACTCAATTGAAGCTAAACGACAGGTGATTTTCTAAAAGGCTTCTCCAACTATCCACATGCGTGCACATGTGAAAATTCACATATGGCGGTTTATATATGTGCTTTGGAAATCTTGATCGCTCTTTTAGTTGTTATTGTTGTTGTTTTTCTGTTTTCCAATTTTTCCATATTTGAGTTTTTTTTTTTGGTTATTTGCTTTATGAATATATTGATCAGTTAGAAGATATAGAGATTTTTTATATTTATTTGGTTGATTTCAAAAGATGACAATTTTGGTTATTTTACATTCAGCGCGTCGAGCGCATAAAATTTATAATATTGTAAGAAAGCACACACACACACAACTATAAGTATACAAAAGTTTCTAAGCTTTCCAGATATTTAGTTGATTCTTCCCTTTCCCCCTTAGTGACGATTTCAAAACTTAAGCTAGAACGTAAAACTTTTTCCCTTTTTTAGTTTCACTATATAAAGCACAAAAAAGTAATTTATAATGGCTGCCCACATTGTAATGGGCCCAATGAGGCCTTCGCTGTGATCCTTCTGCTGGAAATAAAAAATAAATTGCATTTTCATCGGGACACCTAAAAGACTCGGCATATTGGAACGAATAACTTCGCCACGCTCGCTGTGTTCCTTATGTCAGTCTGCGCTCTTCAGGGAGATTTACGCGTTTACCTTTTCCGCCGAAGATCCAGCTTATAGCCCTTGCCTAACTGGAAAATGGACTAGAACTGATCTATAC